>NC_134362.1:43763326-44007474 GCF_048569485.1 Anomaloglossus baeobatrachus
GGTGGGCGGGTCTATATTGTGCAGTAAATCAAATAAATAAATAATTTAAAAAAACGGTGTGCGGTCCCCCCCATTTTTGATACCAGCCATGGTAAAGTCCCATGGCTGAAGGCTGGTATTCTCAGGATGGTGAGCCCCACGTTATGGGGAGCCCACCACCCTAACAATATCAGCCAGCAGCCGCCCGGAAAAGCCGCATCCATTAGATGTGACAGTTCCGGGACTCTACCCGACTCTTCCCGAATTGCCCTGGTGCGGAGGCAATTGGGATAATAAGGAGTTAATGGCAGCAGCCCATAGCTGCCACTAAGTTCTAGGTTAATCATGGCAGCCGTCTCCCCAAGATAACTTCCATGTTTAACCTGTTATTAAAAGTAAATAAACACACACATTAAAAAAATCCTTTATTTAGAATAATTAAAACAAATAAACACCCTCGTTCACCAATTTAATAAAACCAAAAAACCCATCCAGGTCCGCCGTAATCCATGGATGTGCCACGACGCTCTCAGCTCTGCTACATGAAGGTGACAGGAGCGGCCACATACAATGACCGCTCTCTATCACCTTCAAGCAGCAACTGAAGTGAGCCACGAGATCACCGATGACGTCACTCAGGTTACTCGCGGCCACCGCTGGCAGAGCAGCAGGGGAGGGGCTGGAGCAGAGTGTGTAGGGAGAGGGAGAGGAGAGGAGTCCGGAGTTGTAGCTCCTGGGCTGCTACAGAAGCATGCTCCAAAAGGGCCGGGACAGGCTGTTAGTGAGGAAGGGACTTGAGGTGACCGGGGCAGGGTAGTGGCCCTCCGGTATCGAAAGAGATCCCGGATCACTGCAGGGGAGTGGACTCCCCGTTTCCGGCCAAGGAGGAAAGAAAGAGAAAGAGTGGAGAAAGAGGCACCTGACTGCAGGGAAAGAACAGGGGTCTGCTGCACCGTGTGTGGGACTTAAACACCCTCCGTACCGAAGGCTGCGGACTCCGGCAGTTTCTAGTTTACCAGTGACTCTGTGTGGTTCAATTGTGAGTACAACAGTGCCATCAGGCACCGCAGCACTGCGCCCTGCAGCACGCTCCCTCCTACCGGACCCCGGGACACCAGCCCCTACCCACGGAGGGGCCAACACCTCAGCTGCTCCCCGCCATCGCTCCTGGGAACCCCCGTCACCAGCAGCGGTGGTGCTCACCATCACCATAACCCCGTGGGTGGCGTCACAACCGACATCCCACCATCAAACCTCCCCCTTTTCACTCGTGTGCGAGGAGGCGCTGCTCGAGTTCCCGGGTCCGACCCCGTGCTCGAGCCACCGAGGAGCAGAAGCACCGGACCCGAGCGCCAGAGATTCCCCAGGCGAGTGGCATTCCCCAAAAACCCCTCTCCGCCCGCGACAATTCCACATGCACACACGGCAAGCATACACCATCACACGGATGTCACACATACCGGAGAAACGCCCATAAAAAACGGAACACGGACCCGAAAAACGGAATGTGAGACGCGTACGTTTTTTATGCGGAAGTGTGTCGGAGGCCTTAACCCCTTCACGACCGCGGGCCGTAAAATTACGTCCTATTTTAACGTGACTTAACGACCAGGGACGTAATTTTACGGCCTAAACTTCATTTGATTGCCGTGGCCATAGCAACGGCTTTCAAATGATGTCCCCTGCTGTTTCTTACAGCAGGGGACCTTTGCTTGAGCCCAGGGGGGGCGGCATCGCCACCCCCTATCGACGATCGATGTGATTGGCTGTTCAAATCTGAACCGCCAACCACATCGATCGCACTAATTTCGGCAAAAATAATGCCCGAATTAGTGCGATCCTGTGAGATCCAGCTATGACATGCCGCAGCTGCTGCAGCATATCATAGGTGGACCTCAAACATGCCGCCCCCAGCCCCTGCAGCACTGATTGGAGCGATCGTGCTATGACGCGCAATCGCTCCAATCAGTGTGCAGTGGGGCGGTCTGATCTGCCGGTGGCCGCCCTCCCCAGGCCTGTGCTGGTCTGCGAGCCCTCCCCCAACATGTCTGCAGCGTGCAGTGGCTGGTACTTGTGGTACCACGCCACCGCTGCTGCTGCCGCCGCCGTCGCTGAGGTCACGCTGCTGCTGCTGCACGTGAGTACTGTGCTCACTTTGCAGCCCGTGCGCGCTCCCGTGGTGCCCCTGCGCGCTGCCGTGTTAGCCCCTGCCCGTGCCCCCCTGCGATCTGCCCCCCCCGACATCCCGATCTGCTCCCCCCAACCCCCCCCCCCCGACATCCCGATCTGCTCCCCCCGCGATCTGACTGCCTCCCCCATTATCTCTATTCTGCTTCTGCAGCTCCCTCTCCGGTCTCCCCCTCTGCTCTCCCCCCCTCTGCTCTCCCCCCCCTCTGCTCTCAACCCCCCTCTGCTCTCAACCCCCCCTCTGCTCTCACACCCCCTCTCCCCCGACGTCCTCTTACCTGTCTTCACCGGCCTGATCACATCTGCGTCCATCGCTGGGTCCTTCCTGGGCATTCTGCTGATCTGCCTGCTGCTCCTGTAAAGCTGTCCATCTCTCTGCCATCTGTTCCTCTGCAGCTCTTCTGGTCAGTGATCCTCCTGCTAGTCCTCTGGGTACTGTGAGTATAACTTTTTTTTTTTTTCCGTATCCCCTGTCCATTTTTACACCTCATCCGTCCGTGCGTCCCGCCAAGCGCTGATCAGGGATGCAGATAACGGATCGGCATCCCTGCTCAATTTTTGGCGTGACTTTTTTCCGTATTTGCGACGCTTTTTGTATCGCATCCGTCCGTGCGTCCCGCCGAGCGCTGATCAGGGATGCAGATAACGGATCTGCATCCGTGGTCAGTTTTTGGCGTGACTTTTTTCCGTATTTGCGACGCTTTTTGTATCGCATCCGTCCATGCGTCCCGCCGAGCGCTGATCAGGGATGCAGATAACGGATCTGCATCCGTGGTCAGTTTTTGGCGTGACTTTTTTCCGTATTTGCGACGCTTTTTGTATCGCATCCGTCCGTGCGTCCCGCCAAGCGCTGATCAGGGATGCACATAACGTATCTGCATCCATGGTCAATTTTTGGCGTGACTTTTTTTTTACGTACCCCCGACGCTTTTTTTTATCGCATCCGACCGTGCGTCCTGCAGCGGCCGATCAGTGCACTGCGTCTGTGCGTTTGAAAAGTCAAATGGCGCTCCTTCTCTTCTGAGCCCCGCCATGCGCTCAAACAATTACTTTCCACCACATATGAGGTGTCTGTGTACTCAGGAGAAATTGCACAATACGTTTTATGGTGCATTTTTTCCTGTTACCCTTGTGAAAAAAAAAGCTACCTAGTTGAAGCAACCGTTTTGTGGTAAAAAAAAAAAAATTTCTTTTCACGGCTCAACGCTATAAACTTCTGTGAAGCCCCCAGGTGTTCAAAGTGCTCACCAAACATCTAGAAAAATTATTTGAGGGCTCTAGTTTCCAAAATGGTGTCACTTGTGGGGGATCTCCACTGTTTAGGCACCATAGGGGGTCTCCAAACGTGACATGGCGTCCGCTAATGATTCCAACCAATTTTGCTGTCAAATGGCGCTCCTTCTCTTCTGAGCCCCGCCATGCGCCCAAACAATTACTTTCCACCACATATGAGGTATCTGCGTACTCAGGAGAAAATGCACAATACATTTTATGGTGCATTTTTTCCTGATAGCCTTGTGAAAAAAAAGCTACCTAGTTGAAGCAACAGTTTTGTGGTAAAAAAAATTTTTTTTTCTTTTCACGGCTCAACGTTATAAACTTCTGTGAAGCCCCCAGGTGTTCAAAGTGCTCATCAAACATCTAGAAAAAATATTTGAGGGCTCTAGTTTCCAAAATGGGGTCACTTGTGGGGGAGCTCCATTGTTTAGGCACCTCAGGGGGTCTTCAAACGTGACATGGCGTCCGCTAATGATTCCAACCAATTTTGCTGTCAAATGGCGCTCCTTCTCTTCTGAGCCCTGCCATGCGCCCAAACAATTACTTTCCACCACATATGAGGTATCTGCGTACTCAGGAGAAAATGCACAATACATTTTATGGTGCATTTTTTCCTGATAGCCTTGTGAAAAAAAAAGCTACCTAGTTGAAGCAACAGTTTTGTGGTAAAAAAATTTTTTTTTCTTTTCACGGCTCAACGTTATAAACTTCTGTGAAGCCCCCAGGTGTTCAAAGTGCTCATCAAACATCTAGAAAAAATATTTGAGGGCTCTAGTTTCCAAAATGGGGTCACTTGTGGGGGAGCTCCATTGTTTAGGCACCTCAGGGGGTCTTCAAACCTGACATGGCGTCCGCTAATTAGTGCAGCTAATTTTGCATTCAAATGGCGCTCCTTGCCTTTCGAGCACTGCCGTGTGTCCAAACATTTGATTTCCACCACATATGAGGTATCTGCGTACTCAGGAGAAAATGGATAATACATTTTATGTTGCATTTTTTCCCGATACCCTTGTGAAAAAAAAAGCTACCTAGTTGAAGCAACAGTTTTGTGGTAAAAAATTTTTTTTTTCTTTTCACGGCTCAACGTTATAAACTTCTGTGAAGCCCCCAGGTGTTCAAAGTGCTCATCAAACATCTAGAAAAAATATTTGAGGGCTCTAGTTTCCAAAATGGGGTCACTTGTGGGGGAGCTCCATTGTTTAGGCACCTCAGGGGGTCTTCAAACCCGACATGGCGTCCGCTAATTAGTGCAGCTAATTTTGCGTTCAAAAATTCAAATGGCGCTCCTTGCCTTCCGAGCACTGCCGTGTGTCCAAACATTTGATTTCCACCACATATGAGGTATCTGCGTACTCAGGAGAAAATGGACAATACATTTTATGTTGCATTTTTTCCCGATACCCTTGTGAAAAAAAAGCTACCTAGTTGAAGCAACAGTTTTGTGGTAAAAAATTTTTTTTTTCTTTTCACGGCTCAACGTTATAAATTTCTGTGAAGCCCCCAGGTGTTCAAAGTGCTCATCAAACATCTAGAAAAAATATTTGAGGGCTCTAGTTTCCAAAATGGGGTCACTTGTGGGGGAGCTCCATTGTTTAGGCACCTCAGGGAGTCTTCAAACACGACATGGCGTCCGCTAATGAGTGCAGCTAATTTTGTGTTCAAAAATTCAAATGGCGCTCCTTCCCTTCCGAGCTCTGCCGTGCGCCCAAACAATTGATTTTTACCCCATATGGGGTATCAGCGTACTCAGGAGAAAATGCACAATAAATTGTAGGGTGCACTTTCTCTTTTCTCCCTTGTAAAAATGAAAATTTTTTGGCTAAGGCTACTTTCACACATCCGGTTTGAGCCCTGCGGCTCAATCCGGCTGTGAAAACTATGCAACGGATGCGGCGAAAACACCGCATCCTTTGCATAAGTTTTTACATGCGGCCGGTCCGGTTTTTTCCGGTTGCGGCATGCTACTGAGCATGCGCAGTGGAAAATACCGCATGCGGCGACCGGATGCGGTTTTTTCCGCATCGCGCCGCATCCGGCCTCCATAGGGATGCATTGAAAAATGCGCCGCAGCGGCCGGATGCGGCGCGATGCAGTGTTTTTTGCCGGAGCAAAAAACATTGCAGGGTACGTTCGATCCGGCCGCCGCATCGGCTAAATCTGCCGCATGCGGACAAAACCGGACTGAACGCAAGCCCCTGCGGCACAATGCGGCACTAATGTAAGTCAATGCAAAAAAAAACCGCAATCGGCGTTACAAAAGCCGGTTGCGGTTTTTCTGCAGAACGCCGTATTGTGCCGCAGAGCAAAAATCCGGATGTGTGAAAGTACCCTAAAGTAACATTTTTGTGTTAAAAAGTAAAATTTTCATTTTTTCCTTCCACATTGCTTTGGTTCCTGTGACGCACCTAAAGGGTTAATAAACTTCTTGGATGTGGTTTTGAGCAGTGTGAGGGGTGCAGTTTTTAGAATGGGGTCACTTTTGGGTATTTTCTGTCACCTAGGCCTCTCAAAGTCACTTCAAATGTGATATGGTCCCTAAAAAAAATATTTTGTAAATTTTGTTGGAAAAATTAGAAATTGCTGATGAACTTTGACCCCTTCTAACTTCCTAACGAAAAAAAAATTTCTTTCGAAAATTGCGCTGATGTAAAGTTGACAAGTGGGAAATGTTATTTCGTAACTATTTTGTGTGACATATCTCTCAGATTTATGGGCATAAATTTTCAAAGTTTGAAAATTGCGAAATTTTCCAAATTTTCACACAATTTCCTAAATTTTCACAAATAAACGCAAAAAGTATCGGCCTAAATTTACCACTGACATGAAGTACAATATGTCACGAAAAAACAATCTCAGAATCGCCAGGATCCGTTGAAGCGTTCCAGAGTTATAACCCGTCAAAGTGACACTGGTCAGAATTGCAAAAAATGGCCCGGTCATTAGGGTGTTTTAGTGGCCGGGGGTGAAGGGGTTAAACACTATTTACCTGTATGGAGTGGATGGATACAGCTGTAGGTGGAAGGGGATAAAGGGGGGAAGGGAAACACAATAGTGTCTGCAAATAAACATCGCCATGTGAACGCACCCTAACGTTTAGGAAAATACAATGTTCACTCTGCATAAAATGCAGTATAGACGAAAAGTCCCTAAGGGAACCTTGCTGTTTGCACTCATCATGATGCGTTTTTTTTCACAAGTTTTTATTTTTTATTTGTTTCTATGGTTAGTAGAAACTACAATGTGAACCTTGCATAACTAAAATCCCATCACTGACCACAGGAGGGCAGTGTGCCCTGTGCATTCTACATCACAGCGACAGACAGCAGTGTTCTGCATGTGAGGTTCCATGGTGTAATGGTTAGCACTCTGGACTCTGAATCCAGCGATCCGAGTTCAAATCTCGGTGGGACCTACGATTTTTTTTTTTTTTATTTTTCCCCCTTTCTTGTTTTTATTTTTATTCCTCTTCTACATTTTGTCAAAACTCCTAACTAAAAAGGTATCATCAATAGACAAGGAAGAACAAGACGTTGGAAATGTTTCATGAAATCAGAGGGGTGGCTGCATTCATCATTAGGTTCCTAAATGTATTTTATTTGCAAACTATAATTTAATAATAATTAATAAGTACTTCTCTTTAATCGAATGCTGTTTTATTCAGAATTACTTAATAATGAAAAATATTTGTATCCAAAAAGAAAAAAAAAAATAGGCCTCCCCGTCGGGGAATCGAACCCCGGTCTCCCGCGTGACAGGCGGGGATACTCACCACTATACTAACGAGGATTGGCTGGGGGCCTGCGGGAGAGCAGGCCTTATGTAAGTGGAGACACGACTGTTAATGCAGTACTGAGATTTCAACAGCAGAGGTCTCTCCACATATTTGCAATGTTTTATAACCCACTTTCTATAGTAACAGACTCATTTTACCAAAGTGAAGTACTGCGCATGTGGAGTAATTATAAGGCCCTGTGCGCACTGGAAAATGGAATTTTCTCAAGAAAATTCCGCAGGCACTGAAAGATTACCGCACCCCCGGTAAAAAACCGTGGCAAACCGCACCCAAAAACCGCATGCAGTTTGCAGCGGTTTTACCGCGGTATTGTTCGCGGTATTGCCGTGGTTTTGCCGCGTGCGGGTTGGTACATGTGCTTATTGCATTCAATGCAATAAAGCACATTGAAAAAAAAAAAAAAAAATCTTTTCATTCTTAGATAGTAGATAGATAAAGAGACAGAAGAATAGATAGAGGGATCGATAGAGGACAGATCGCTGCATTTCCCACGGTCAGCAGTGAGTTCACAATACCGGCCGTGGGAAATGACCGGTAATTACCTCTGCTGTCTGCTGCGAGGCTGCATTCATTCAGCAGTGTCTGTGACAGTCGCGGCTGGATGTAAGCAGCGCAGGACCTGTGGATTATGCTGGAGCTGTGGATTACGCCGGAGATTTGTTTCGGGAGGGGTTAATAAAATGGTGAACGAGGCTTGTTGGTTTTATTTAAAATAAAGGATTTTTCTGTGTCTGTGTTTTATTCACTTTACTTA
Organism: Anomaloglossus baeobatrachus; assembly: GCF_048569485.1. Taxonomy (NCBI): domain Eukaryota; kingdom Metazoa; phylum Chordata; class Amphibia; order Anura; family Aromobatidae; genus Anomaloglossus; species Anomaloglossus baeobatrachus. The sequence continues at coordinate 43,771,318 of NC_134362.1, forward strand.
CGGGTTGATCATGTAAGCTGTCACATAGACGCTGCCATGATCAAGCCTGGAGTTAATGGTGGTGATCCACCACCATTAACCCCTTGTATTACCCTGACTGCCACTGCTACACGGCTGCAGGAAGAGCCGGGGACACGCCGGTACTGCCGCATAATGCATGCGACAGTGCCGGGGCAGCTGCGGCTGATATACTCGGCTGCAGGAGGGGGAGTGAGGCGGGGGACATTACCCCTACCCCTCGCCCTCCCCGGCCTGAGAATACCGGGCCGCCGCTGTGTGCTTACCTCGGCTGGACGGTAAATATACAGCGGAGCCCACGTGTTTTGTTTTCTATATTTCCGTTTGCTTTCTATGTGTGTTCTATGTGTCTGTGATGTCTGTGTTTGTGATCTGTGTGTTTGTTTACTCTCTGCTTTGCTTCCTCTTCCTGTAATGACATCACTTCCCTGCAAAACCGCAGACAGGCGATGTACATTACCGGAGGTAAACCGCGAAATACCGCAGGGAATAACGCAGGAAAACGCAGTGAACCGCACAGAATTTGCTGCCTGCGTTATTCCCTGCGGGATTTCACGATTACATTGGAGTCAATGGAGTGAAATCCCGCAGCGACGTGCGGAAAAGAATTGACATGCAATTGTTTTTGCTGCGGGAATCCCGCAGCAAAACATGCAGCTGTCAAAATCCGCCTAGTGCGCACAGGATTTTTTTTCCCCATAGGTTTTGCTGGAGATTCACTGCAGAGATGTTATGAACATTTTCTGCAGCGAAACAGGCAGCAAAACCGCAAAAAAATCTGCGGCAAAATCCGGTAAGTGCGCACATAGCCTTAGACGTTCTCTAATAGAATGTTGAGACCACGTGTTGCTTCATACCTGATTCCTCAGTGCAAATTTCCAGCCAATCCTCGTTAGTATAGTGGTGAGTATCCCCGCCTGTCACGCGGGAGACCGGGGTTCGATTCCCCGACGGGGAGGCTTTAAGTTTTTTCTTTTTCAGATACAAGTATTTTTTTTTATTAAATAATTCTGTAATTAAATATTTTACATTTTTTATTTTTTTTTACAATACAAATTAATACAGTGTTTATACAAATATAATAAATACCTTTTATAAGAAAAAAACAACTTATTTTCCTCTTTAAAAGAGATTATATCATATATAGACTAAACTGCAATGTTTAATAGGTGATTGTTTTACCAGAAGAAAGATCACCTGTCTCCAATCGGAAGATTTTGCTCTTATTTTATTCCTGCTGCTGCACTGACTTTTTTTTAACCCCTTTATGATATGTTCCATACATGTATGGTGCATGTTGGAAGCGGGGTGAGCTTCCTCCATACACAGCAGGTTATGGCTGTGTGCTACAGCCAACAACTTTGGGTGGAGCTCTGATCATGGTTGTTAACCTGTTAAATCCCACCATCAAACTCTCACAGCAGGATTTAAACATTCTAATGCCGGCGTCACACGGTACGATATATAGGACGATATGTCATCGGGGTCACGTCGTTAGTGACGCACATCCGGCATCGTTAGAGATATCGTACCGTGTGACACCTCGGAACGACTGTGAACGAGCAAAAATACTCACCTTATCGTTGCTCATTGACACTTCGTTCATTTTCAAAAAGTCGTTCCTTCTTCTGTGCTCCGGTTGTTCATCGTTCCCGTGGCAGCACACGTCGCTCCGTGTGACACCCCGGGAACGACGAACACAGCTTACCTGCGGCCGCCGGCAATGCGGGAGGAAGGAGGTGGGCGGGATGTTACGTCCCGCTCATCTCCGCCTCTCTGCTTCTATTGGCCGGCCGCAGTGTGACGACGCTATAACGCCGATCATCCCTCCCCCTTCAGGAAGAAGTGTTTGCCGCGCACAGCGACGTCGTCCGGGAGGTAAGTACGTGTGACAGGGGGTTAATGACTTTGTGCGACACGGGCAACTACTTGCCCGTGACGCACAAACGACGGGGGCGGGTACGATTGCTCGTGCGATCGCGCGATAGATCGTCCCGTGTGATGCCGGCATAAGCGCCCATCGTTGTACCCATGATGTGATCGCAGGGCACCAATGGATTGCTATGACAGCAGGGAGCTTACTGAAGACCTCTGTGCTTGTCATAGCATAGTGATTTCAAGTCCCCCCAGAGCAGGAGCCACTTGTGGGGGGCTAAAAAGGATTCTAGATGTCCTCCACTATTATAGCCTTATGTCTGTCTCCAGATTTGGGCTCTAAAGTCTCAGATCCATTGGGGTAATTTGAAGAAACCCAAGAGAAGCATGGCCTGAAAGTGTAATGATGGGCAGATCAGTTCCTGATTGTTGGGAAATTAAAACTAATTAAGACAATTAAGTAAAGTTAAAAGAAAAGTGCAAGACATGTCTTTGAAATGGTTCACAATGACATCCACTCCAAACTAAACAATGTCCAATCAAAATTTGCAAGAAATACACTCCAGGAAATAAAAAAGAAAAAAACGTTCCAAAACTCTTCAAATCAGCATCAGGAAATGAAAAACACCTTAAAAAACTTCTCAAAGAAGAAACACTTCTTAAAATGTTTATAGAAAAAAAACAAAAACATTTTTGAGCATTACAAGAAAAAAAAAATCCCAAAACTGTGCACATACCCTTTCTCACAGTGTGTTGTGTCCGCAGGTTACATCTTGTATTTATTGGAGTGGATTTACTTTCTTTTGATGCTGAAGGGTTAAGGACTTTTTCCTTGCTGGCTAGAATTTCTCTTAGTCTTAAATCACAGCTGCAGCATTTTTGCATCAAGCCATTCTGCTATATATTCCCACTCCTGGTTTTACTCCATGCCGGTGATAGATGCACTATACCAGGGTTCCCCAACTCCAGTCCTCAAGAGCCCCCAACAGTGCATGTTTTCGGGATTTTCTTACTATTGCACAGGTGATAATTCCATGACTTGTGTAATACTAAGGAAATCCTGAAAACATGCACTGTTGGTGGCTCTTGAGAACTGGAGTTTGGGAACTTTGCTCTATAGTCAATATGGTGAAGGAGCCTATCTATGTAGTAGCTGTGCTGTTGCAGCATTGAAGATTCGTGCTGAAGAAACCAAGGCGTGCTTTTTGTTTTGTCTTTCGCCACCCATTTGTCTTACTTTCCTTGTGTTATTTTATTGTAGTAGTGGGACTAGTGTCCCACTGGCCAACACCCTAGTCAGGGAAAGTTCAGGGTCAACGAGGGCCTAGGTAAGTAACGGCGCAAGGGGGAAGGATCCATCTAGGGTCGTTAGGGAGTGCAGAGATCAGCCACAGGTGAGTGTGAGGTGGTGACCCCTCTCTCGATCACCAGGGCCTTCCTTTCCATCTGCACTGGTTTTCCCTCTGTGTTTCGCCGCACACCGAGTGTTTCCTCCTCCCCGACGTGACACCCTTGGACTAGGCTTCTCTTTTTTTTTTTTTTCAATTCTTGACTACATGATATTGGAGCCTTTATAATAACATCCCATCTCATGATATTGACTATAAATTGATCATGATATTGCAGGCAGGACAACCAAAATCATCCGAGGTGTATGTGTGTGTGTGTGTGTGTGTGTGTGTGTGTGTGTGTGTGTGTGTATGTATGTATGTATGTATGTGTGTGTGTGTGTGTGCGTGTGTGTATGCGTGTGTATGTGAGTGTATGTGTGTGTGTGTGTGTGTGCGTGTGTGTATGCGTGTGTATGTGAGTGTATGTGTGTGTGTGTGTGTGTGTGTGTGTATGCGTGTGTATGCGTGTGTATGTGTGTGTATGTGTGTGTATGTGTGTGTATGTGTGTGTATGTGTGTGTATGTGTGTGTGTGTGTGTGTGTGTGTGTGTGTGTGTGTGTGTGTGTGTGTGTGTGTGTGTGTGTGTGTTGATAAGAAATAGCAGAGGAGTATAAAGTTGACATTTTCTTTATTACATGGTAGAATGGCTTTTCAAACATAACAGCCACATTGTAAATGTCCTACAAAAATAAGTAATTATAATATACAGAATATTCTGATAATAAATAGGATATGGGGTATGGGGTGAGCCTGCTCATTACACCTGCTTCCGACATGCCCTGTACATGTACGGTGGATGTCGTAAAAGGGTTTCACCCACCATTACATGTCATCTCCACTACTCAGAAAGAAATTAACAATATTTTCTATTAGATGCTGTTAGAAGAGACAATCCAGTGAAGAGATGTTGCATTTTCTAACACAGTATGACACCAACTGGTGCTCACTTCCCTGTTCACAGCAGACCCGTCCATAGTAATGGTATACAGGGCGGAAGGCCATCTCTGCTGTGCAGTCACTATGTGCAGACCTAGCTGTGGAGCGAGTGACTGATCATGTGTCTCCACCAACAAAATGAAAAGAATGATGCCATACTACACTACAGTGCAAAAGTTTAGGGTCACTTAGATATTTCCTTATTTTTGAAAGAAAAGCACATTTTTTTTCAATGAAGCTAACATTAAATTAAACTGAAATCCCCTCTATACATTGTCAATGTGGTAAATGACTATTCTCGCTGCAAACGTCTGGTTTTTAATGCAATATCTACATAGGTGTATAGAGGCCCATTTCCAACAACCACCACTCCAGTGTTCTAATGGTACATGGTGCTTGCTAACTGTGTTAGAAGGCTAATGGATGTTTAGAAATCCCTTGAAAACCCTTGTGCAAGTTTGTTAGCACAGCTGAAAACAGTTTTGCTGATTAGAGAAACTATAAAACTGACCTTCCTTTGAGCTAGTTGAGAATCTGGAGCATTACATTTGTTGGTTCCATTAAACTCTCAAAATGGCCATAAAAAGAGAACTTTCATGTGAAACTCTACAGTCTATTCTTGTTCATAGAAATGAAGGATATTCCATGCGAGAAATGACAAGAAACTGAAGATTATAGACAACGGTGTGTACTAATCCCTTCGGAGGAGAGCACAAATAGGCTCTAACTAGAGTAAAAAGAGCAGTGTGAGGCCGCGCTGCAAAACTGAGCAACAAGACAAGTGCATTACAGTCTCTAGTGTGAGAAATCGACGCCTCACAGGTCCTCAACTGGCAGCTTCATTAAATAGTACCCGCAAAACGCCAGTGTCAACGTCTACAATGAAGAGGCGACTCCGGGATGCCGGCCTTCAGGGCAGAGTGGCAAAGAAAAAGCCATATCTGAGACTGGCTAATAAAAGATAAGATTAATATGGGCAAAAGAAAACAGACATTGGACAGAGGAAGATTGGAAAAAAAAGTGTTATGTACAGACGAATTGAAGTTTGAGGTGTTTGGATCACACAGAAGAACATTTGTGAGATGCAGAACTGAAAAGATGCTGGAAGAGTGCCTGACGCCATCTGTCAAGCATGGTGGAGGTAATGTGATGGTCTGGGGTTGCTTTGGTGCTGGTAACGTGGGAGATTTGTACAAGGTAGAAGGGATTTTGAATAAGGAAGGCTATCACTGCAATTTATAACACCATGCCATACCCTGTGGACAGCGCTTGATTGGAACAAATTTCATCCTACAACAGGACAATGACCCAAAGCAGTGAGCACACTTCCAAATTATACATGAACTATTTAGGGAAGAAGCAGGAGCTGGTATTCTATCTGTAATGGAGGGGCTGCCCAGTCACCAGATCTCACCCTATTGAGCTGTAGTGGGAGCAGCTTGACCGTATGGAGCAAAAAGTGCCCATCAAGACAATCCAACTTGTGGAGGGGGAAGCACGGGGTGAAATATCTCCAGATTACTTCCACAAATTAGCAGCTAGAATGCCAAAGGTCTGCAAAGCTGGAATTGCTGCAAAGGAGAATTCTGTGCCGAAAGCAAAGTGTGAAGAGAAAATTATTATTTCAAGTAATAATCATTATTTCTAACCTCGTCAGTGTCTGGATGATATTCTCTATTCATTATGCAACTCATTTGGTAAATAAAAGTGTGATTTTTCATGGAGACGACAAAATTATTTGGGTGACCCCAAACTTTTGAACTGTAGAGTACATTTTGAGCACCAGGTGGCGTCATACTAGGTAAATTCCAGAACTTCTTAAAAAAATTGTTTAAAAGAACAGAGAGTCCTCAGTGGTTGATACCTTTTAATGGCTAACTGAAAAGATGGTAATAATTGCAAGCTTTCGAGACTACTCAGAGAAGAGACCTGAGTAGTCTCGAAAGCTTGCAATTATTACCATCTTTTCAGTTAGCCATTAAAAGGTATCAACCACTGAGGACTCTCTGTTCTTTTAAACAATTTTTTTATCTCTACTGGCTAACACGGTACAAAGATATATTTTACTTGTAGAACTTCTTAAAATCATTTTCTTCAAAGGGAATCTGTCACCAGGTTTTTGCTCCCCCATCAGCATAATGTAGAGACAGAGACCCTGATTTCAGAAATGTATCGCTTACTGAGCTATTTGCTGTCATTTTCATAAAATCAATGTTTTCTCTGCTGCAGATCTAGCAGTTATACAGAGCTCATGAATATGCTGGACTGCAGCACGCCACGTAGTCCTGTAATGATAATATCCTGCTGATCAAAACTAGACTGAGCAGCCCAGTAAGTGACACATCGCTGGAATCAGGATCCCTGTCTCTATATTATGCTGCTCTCAGATTAGGGGGCAAAAACCTGGTGACAGATTCCCTTTAACATTGCAAATATACATTATAATCCACACAAAGGTTGCAGTATGTCATGATGGGCCAAACCCCTTTAAGTGTTCAAAGAGAGATATTGTCCCTGGAGGTTTTTTTTTTTTATTCAAGTTGTTTGATGGATATAGGTCTGTAGAGGTCTTCTCATCATCCAGCCACCAGACCTTCGCTGACCGGCATGTTGATGTGCGCTGTAAGCAATGGTGTACTTTTTCCTTCTTTCAGGACGAAAACCTAAAGAAAGCGAAAATATAGAATGAATAACATGCAATCCATATAAAGCAAATCTGACATCAGATTTGACAATGCAAACTGTATACATAATTAAATCTATCGATTAGACCTGATGGGGCTGGTGTATTTTTCGCTATAAATCTGTGCCATAATAGCTGTATAATCCTGATATGAGGATGAGCTATTGCTGATTCAGAAGAAGATGTTCATTTTAATATGAGGTAAGAAAACCTTAATAATAGGATAATACGGGCAATCTGACATGCATTTTCAGAGTAAATACAACAGTATAGCCAGGTCTAAGATTTTTTTTAAGTAATGTAGGCAGACTGTACAATGAAATCTGGTGACAAATCCCTTTATATGCAGAATTTAATCAACAGCAATAGGTTTACCCCACAATATCGATCTAACAGAAATAGTTCCTTACTGCGCTTCAACAGTTATAAGTTTCCCCCGCTAATTTAACAGGAAGTGATTCTTCTATAGGGGCCCCTGTACTTTTATATTTTACCCACAAAGGGCTTAATTTCTCAGTAAGTTGACGTTTCTCGTGCTGCACCAGCTCTCTGGAATGCACTACCCCAGATAATAGGGGGAAATGTACACTACAGTTATAAGTGTAGAACATATAGCAGAAATATAACACTATTCGGCCCAGTGGTGATGTATTATGTGGGATAATCTTTTTTGTTTTGTCATCACAACCCAGTTGGATGCGGTCTGCTTTCTTCATATGTTACAGTTTTAAAGAGGACGGATCACAAGGTAAAAATAACCAGTTTTTGATCTTTCCTTTAATTCCCGCTGCTCCCCTGAGGGTTTTTTTTGTGTTAAATAAGCTATATGGTTTCAGATATATGGACCTTTTTATTTTTGCTACTTTTTATGGTCTTTATAAATGGGTGTGGCTCACATGTTAATAATGTAGAGTAGCCCAAAGACACGCCCCTGAGGATCCTGTGAGCACCGCCCCCCTTAGTAAAGACCTTGAAAATTAGCTTTAAATCAAAGGCCCCATATCACTGAGACTGTATGGTGGATTTAAGGGAAAAAAAGGGACACTCAGGGAAGCAGCAGGAGTAAAGTTGTTATGGACAAGATTATGAACTATTAGGAGTATATATAAGAGTTATATGAAGATATCCAAAAACCAGGATTTAAGAGAAGTGCTTGAACTCTGTGCCGCACCTATGTCTGCATTCATATTCTGCAGTATATTGTATATCACAGAATAAGCTCTATGATAGTTTATCCAATAGGAGACGTGTTACGTATTATTGGCTCCTAGCCAACTGATTCCATTTAAATGTATGTCCACTTCCGTATTAAACAAGTCATATTTCCTGTGCAGATCCGTGTCATATCTCTGGCCTGTATGGGATAATGGTATGCATGCTACTAACAAATGACTCATGATTTGGATGCAGACAGGGTTAAGGTAGATGCACAATTAGATTGCATCACTGTAAATTTATGATGGCCTTAACAAAGTAACAACAAAATCGGTCTACTTTTGACCTGGTGACAGGTCCTCTTTAAAAAAGATATATCCATGATTCACATTGCTGCATTCAGAGAGTAAAAAAAAGTGAATATCCAGTCATCCTGACACCGCCGCACCAAGCCAATTACAGACAATAGCTACCTTTATGATATCGGAGATCCCTTTGTCCGTGCAGCAATCCACAAAGGTTTCAATAGGATAATTCAAGCCGGGAACCAGCAAAGGAACCTACGAAAGACAGAACAATCTATGAGCTGAGATAAATGGAGACATAACTTTTAATAAAGGGAATTAACGGGGATCCCAAGTCAGACTCATCATACTGCGCAGAAACCTCCCAGCCTGATAATTCCATGGACCACTGACCGGTGTCCATCCCTCGAATCATTTGTGAAGAGGTGCGCCCGGTGACAAATGCTCTACAAAATGCAATAGTCTGTGATCATACATACTAATCAGGCTGCTGGTCACACACAGCGATGCTCCGGCGCATGTATAATATGTTGCATACTAAGAAGTCCCCAATCTTGTGATGGTTCTCTACATTGGGCAGAAGGACAGATCTAGTATGGAGAGACTTCTAGGTCGCTGAGCCCCATGTCCATTCCAGACTCAACCCCACATCCCCGATCTCATACAACCCAGCTTTTCCATGTTGTCTCTTTGGCACGCTCCTCTCCATGTGAATGGTTCACTGGCATGATATGATGCACATGGAGGGGGTCACTCGTTCAGGAACATGATGATCATGATGCTTTCCTAAAATATATGGTATCTCTGGATCACTTTCCAAAATGCTTCAGTATTCGATCCCCTACTCTGTCCAATTGCAGACCGTTGCGCTAGCCCTGATGACCCTTTATTTCTTCTTTCTTCTGTTCCTTCTTGTTCACCTCTCTTTTCTTTTTGGATGTTTTTGGATTTTCCTGGAGGCTAGTTGTAAGTAACTCATTATGACCATGTTGTTTGAAAGTACTGATCAGAAGTAGCAGTTACTGAAGTAACTACATGAAGTAGCGCCCAGGATACTGGAACATGCTCTGATCCGGCTGTCATGAAGTTCTAACGAGGCCGCTGGATCAATCACTAGACACAGTGATGATGCATTGGTCACTTCTGCGGTCAGTGATTGTTCCAGCACATCTAAAGACCCCCATACACTTTAGATAGCTGATGGATAAATGATGGTTCGGCCGATTACTTAGGTGACAGCTACTTCGGCTGGCTGTCCCGTACTCAGGAGTGCTTGCTCTGCCGTGTGCTATGAGAAAGACGCTGCCGGACTCCTCTGGTGGTGGCTTATCTCTCGGACAAATAAAAAAATCCAAAATGATCTCTCAGGGGCCTCTGTGCACATTAGACGGTCTGCCGAACCCCTCCATATCGGCTGGCGTTAGTCTTATGTGTCTTGCGGCACCAACGTCTTACTGCTTTCCTTGATGTCATGTGAGTCATTGAATGATCACCATGATGTCACGCTAGTTACAGGGAAGTCCCAAGCGAGCAATGAAAGGTAAGGGAAGGGGACCCCTACATCTAGGGAAGGGGGAAATGGAGACCCCTGACCAAACCTACAGCTGCCAAACCCATAGAAAAAACTCCACTAAATAATTAATAAAAAATGTTTCCATCTTTATTCAAGAAATCAAGCATAAAAACACATTAAAAGACAAAAGGAGAAGTCATACAAAATTAAACCCAACGGTAATAGTTGTTGGAATTACACTGAATATAGAAAGAAATCAAACCCTGTAGTGATTAGGAGACTCAATAGCCATATAACGATAATAGATGGAAATCAAAGTAATACCAATCCTAACCACGCCCCTTCTGAGGAAGCGAGACGACGCGAAACGTGCGTCAAGGGGGGTCCCCACGGTAATTATATTATCCTCTTTATGTCTGTTTTGCAGCATGTGGTCGACGGTGGATACTTCATTTCTCCTTTTGTCTTTTAATGTGTTTTTATGCTTGATTTATTGAATAAAGATGGAAACATTTTTTTTATTAATTATTTAGTGGAGTTTTTTCTATAGGTTTGATAGCCTGGTTTTGAACGCCCTATAATTATATATACACTCTGATTGGTTCAAACCTACAGCTGGTCCCTGGGGTCCCTCACTACCCTAGATAGGTTCTGCAGCTATTCACCGTGCCGGATACCTGACCCTAGGTATACCTAGTGTTGGACCCAAATCGTGAATAGGTGGGATGAGCGCTCCGTCAACCCCCCTAAACGCTAATGGAAGACACAAGGGGGACACACGGGGGGAAAAGAAGGGAATTTTGTTTACTTACCGTAAATTCCTTTTCTTCTAGCTCCTATTGGGAGACCCAGACAATTGGGTGTATAGCTTCTGCCTCCGGAGGCCACACAAAGTATTACACTGAAAAAGTGTAACCCCTCCCCTCTGCCTATACACCCTCCCGTGGATCACGGGCTCCTCAGTTTTGGTGCAAAAGCAGGAAGGAGGAAACTTATAAATTGGTCTGGGGTAAATTCAATCCGAAGGATGTTCGGAGAACAATTCAACATGAACAACATGTGTACACAAAAGAACAACCAGCCCGAAGGGAACAGGGGCGGGTGCTGGGTCTCCCAATAGGAGCTAGAAGAAAAGGAATTTACGGTAAGTAAACAAAATTCCCTTCTTCTTTGTCGCTCCATTGGGAGACCTAGACAATTGGGACATCCAAAAGCAGTCCCTGGGTGGGTAATAGAATACCTCAATAAAGAGAGCCGAAAACGACCCCTTCCTACAGGTGGGCAACCGCCGCCTGAAGGACTCGCCTACCTAGACTGGCATCTGCCGAAGCATAGGTATGCACTTGATAGTGTTTTGTGAAGGTGTGCAGACTAGACCAGGTAGCTGCCTGACACACCTGCTGAGCCGTAGCCCGGTGTCGCAATGCCCAGGACGCACCCACGGCTCTGGTAGAATGGGCTTTCAGCCCCGAAGGAAGAGGAAGCCCCAAAGAACGGTAGGCTTCAAGAATCGGTTCTTTGATCCACCGAGCCAAAGTTGACTTGGAAGCCTGCGAACCCTTACGCTGGCCAGCAACCAGGACAAAGAGCGCATCTGAACGGCGCAGGGGCGCCGTGCAAGACACGTAGAGCCGGAGTGCTCTCACTAGATCTAATGAATGCAAATCCTTTTCACACTGGTGAACTGGATGAGGGCAAAATGACGGTAAGGAGATATCCTGATTGAGATGAAAAGGAGATACCACCTTAGGGAGAAACTCCGGGACAGGACGCAGAACCACCTTATCCTGGTGAAAAACCAGGAAAGGGGATTTGCATGACAGTGCTACAAGCTCCGACACTCTTCGGAGTGAGGTAATTGCCACAAGAAATGCCACCTTCTGCGAAAGACGTGATAAAGAGACATCCCTCAGCGGCTCGAAAGGTGGTTTTTGAAGAGCCATTAGCACCCTGTTAAGGTCCCAGGGTTCCAGCGGACGCTTGTAGGGTGGAACTATGTGGCAAACTCCCTGCAGGAACGTGCGGACCTGCGGAAGCCTTGCCAGGCGCTTTTGAAAAAATACTGAGAGCGCCGATACTTGTCCCTTGAGAGAGCCGAGTGACAAACCCTTGTCCATTCCGGATTGAAGGAATGAAAGAAAAATGGGTAAGGCAAAAGGCCAGGGAGTAAAACCCTTATCAGAGCACCAGGACAAGAAGATCCGCCACGACCTGTAATAGATCTTGGCGGACGATGGTTTCCTGGCCTGTCTCATAGTGGCAATGACATCCTGAGATAACCCCGACGACGCTAGGAGCCAGGACTCAATGGCCACACAGTCAGGTTGAGGGCCGCAGAATTCAGATGGAAAAACGGCCCTTGTGACAGCAGGTCTGTGCGGTCTGGAAGCGCCCACGGCTGACCCACCGTGAGATGCCACAGATCCGGGTACAACGACCGCCTCGGCCAATCTGGAGCGACGAGAATGGCGCGACGACAGTCGGATCTGATCTTGCGTAACACTCTGGGCAACATCGCCAGAGGAGGAAACACATAAGGGAGTCGAAACTGCGACCAATCCTGAACTAACGCGTCCGCCGCCAGAGCTCTGTGATCTTGAGACCGTGCCATGAAGGCCGGGACCTTGTTGTTGTGCCGTGACGCCATGAGATCGACGTCCGGCGTTCCCCAGCGGCAACAGATCTCTCGAAACACGTCTGGGTGAAGAGACCATTCCCCCGCATCCATGCCCTGACGACTGAGAAAATCTGCTTCCCAGTTTTCTACGCCCGGGATGTGAACTGCGGAGATGGTGGAGGCTGTGGCTTCCGCCCACAGCAGAATCCGACGGACTTCCTGGAAGGCTTGATGGCTGCGCGTGCCGCCCTGGTGGTTGATGTACGCGACCGCCGTGGCGTTGTCCGACTGTATGCGGATCTGCCTGCCCTCCAGCCACCGATGGAAAGCCAATAGGGCTAGATACACTGCCCTTATCTCCAGAACATTGATCTGAAGGGAAGACTCTACCGGAGTCCAGGTTCCCTGAGCCCTGTGGTGGAGAAAAACCGCTCCCCACCCTGACAGGCTCGCGTCCGTCGTGACCCCAGCCCAGGATGGGGGCAGGAAGGATTTTCCCTGCGATAGAGAAGTGGGAAGAAGCCACCACTGAAGAGAGGTTTTGGCTGCAAGGGAAAGAGAGACGTTCCTGTCGAGGGAATGTCCCATTGGAGTGGGCGCAGATGGAACTGCGCGAAGGGCACTGCCTCCATTGCTGCCACCATCTTCCCCAGGAAGTGCATGAGGCGCCTCAAGGGGTGTGACTGACCCCGAAGAAGAGATTGCACCCCTGTCTGCAGCGAAAGCTGTTTGTCCAGCGGTAGCTTGACTACCGCTGAGTGTCCGATGGCGAAACGCAGGAAGCGTTGATGTTCGGGTGCGATCGGCACATGGAGATAAGCATCCTAGATGTCGATTGATGCTAGGAAGTCTCCCTGTGACATCGAAGCGATGACCGAGCGGAGAGATTCCATCCGAAACCTTCTGGTGCTCATATGCCTGTTGAGCAGTTTGAGGTCCAGAACGGGACGGAATGATCCGTCCTGCTTTGGCACCACGAACAAGTTGGAGTAGAAGCTGTGACCATGTTCCTGAGGGGGAACGGGAATCACCACTCCTTCTGTCTTCAGAACGCCCACAGCCCGAAAAAGTGCGCCGGCCCGAGATGGGGGCGGAGATGTTCTGAAGAAACGAGTCGGAGGACGAGAGCTGAACTCTATCCTGTAACCGTGAGACAGAATGTCTCTCACCCATCGTGACTTAGACCGCCACGCATAGGAGTTCCTCTGGCCTTTCTCTGGCCTGTTGGACGAAGAGGATTGGGACTTGGCTGAGGGCCGAAAGGACCGAAACCTCGGCTGTATTTTCCGTTGCTGAGGTCTCTTCGGTTTGGACTGGGGTAAGGACGAGTCCTTTCCCTTGGATTCCTTAATAATTTCATCCAATCGTTCGCCAAACAATCGGTCGCCAGAAAACGGCAAACCGGTTAAGAACTTCTTGGAAGCAGAGTCTGCCTTCCATTCGCGGAGCCACATGGCCCTGCGGACTGCCACCGAATTAGCGGATGCTACCGCTGTACGGCTAGCAGAGTCCAGGACGGCGTTCATGGCGTAGGACGAAAAAGCCGACGCCTGAGAAGTCAAAGACGCAACTTGCGGAGCAGAGGTACGTGTGACTGCATTAATCTCAGACAGACAAGCTGAGATAGCTTGGAGTGCCCACACGGCTGCAAAGGCCGGGGCAAAAGACGCGCCTGTGGCTTCATAGATGGATTTCACCAGGAGCTCTATCTGCCTGTCAGTGGCATCCTTGAGCGATGAGCCATCTGCCACTGATACTACAGATCTAGCTGCCAGTCTAGAGACTGGAGGATCCACCTTGGGACATTGAGCCCAACCCTTAACTACGTCAGGGGGGAAGGGGTAACGTGTGTCATTAAGGCGCTTAGTAAAGCGCTTGTCCGGAAATGCTCTGTGCTTCTGGACAGCATCTCTGAAGTTAGAGTGATCGAAAAACGCACTCCGTGTACGTTTGGGGAACCGAAACTGGTGTTTCTCCTGCTGCGAAGCAGACTCCTCTATAGGTGGAGGTGGGGGAGAAAGATCTAGCACCTGGTTGATGGACGATATAAGATCATTTACTAAGGCGTCCCCCTCAGGTGTATCAAGATTGAGGGCAACGTCAGGGTCAGAGCCCTGAGCTGCGACGTCCGCCTCGTCCTCCAGAGAGTCCTCAAGCTGAGACCCCGAGCAGCGTGAGGAAGTCGGGGAAGATTCCCAGCGAGCCCGCTTAGCCGGTCTGGGACTGTGGTCCGTGCAGGAGTCCTCCACGTGAGACCTAGGGGCCACCCCGGGAGCACGCTGCGGCGCAGACAGAGAGGGGCCTGGAGGCGATGATCCAACAGTGCCCGGGGCCTGTGTAAGGACCGGTCTGGACTGCAAGGCTTCTAGTAGCTTGGCAGACCATTTGTCCATAGACTGAGCCATGGATTGTAAAAGCGACTCAGAGAATTTCTCAGCAAAAACTGCAAACTCTGTCCCTGCTGCCTGGACAGTGGAAGCAGGAGGGCCTGCCTGATCCGAGGGGCCCACTAGTGACCGAGGCTCCGGCTGAGCAAGCGAAACAGGGGTCGAGCATTGCTCACAGTGAGGGTAGGTGGAACCCGCAGGTAACATAGCCCCACAAGAGGTACAGGTTGCAAAAAAACCCTTTGCCTTAGCGCCCTTGCTCCTTGTGGACGACATGCTGTTGTCTCCTAGGAGAGTGATCACCGAGGGTATATAGCCACAAGTAAACAACTCGGCCGAACAGAGAAAATATATACAAATATATATATATATATATATATATATATATATATATATATATATATATATATATATATATATACTCCGGCACCCTAGGGGGACCAGCACCGGGTGACCGGTGTGGCTTACTGACCGCCCAAAGCGGAGTGTGTGTCCACCAGATTCCCTGCCTTAGGTCTCCCAGAGCTGCAGAGCTCGTTCCTGAAAATCCTCCACCGGCAGAATGTGCTGTAAAAATGGCTGCCGGAGCTCTCAGGGGAGGAGGGAGCCGTGGGCGGCGACTAGTAAAGTGCGGGAATCTGGGGCCCACAGTGATCATTGAGGGGGGGGGAGGACACATAAAGTATGCTCCAGCCCTCACTGCCGACGTCAGGTCGACCGTCCCGCCCTTACCCCTGACTGGCAGGCCCGGGGGCGGGAGTTATGGTACTAGGCCGCAATGAAGCCGGGGACTAGATTTAATACCGCGGCCGACAAACAGGCTCGGTCGGCGCGGAAGTCCCGGTCTTCACAAACCAGCAGCTGCTGCAGCGTCTGTGAAACAAGCGCTCCATGCACAGTCCCCATGGGGACACAGAGTACCTTTAGATGCAGGGCCCTGTCCCTGAGGATACATAGACTCCTGTCCAGCAGATTCCCACAGGGGCTGCGGAGGGAGCACGGTCCCAGTGAATGGATGACCGGTCAGGATCCCACTTCTCCCAGAGCCTCTAAGGGATGGTGAAGGAAAACGGCATGTGGCTCCAGCCTCTGTACCCGCAATGGGTACCTCAACCTTAACAGCACCGCCGACGTAGTGGGGTGAGAAGGGAGCATGCCGGGGGCCCTGTGGGGGCCCTCTTTTCTTCCAACCGATAAAATCAGCAGCTGCTGCTGACTAAAATGGGAATGCATGAGTGGATGTGTGCCTCCTTCCACACAAAGCATAAAACTGAGGAGCCCGTGATCCACGGGAGGGTGTATAGGCAGAGGGGAGGGGTTACACTTTTTCAGTGTAATACTTTGTGTGGCCTCCGGAGGCAGAAGCTATACACCCAATTGTCTGGGTCTCCCAATGGAGCGACAAAGAAAGCATGAATTAGTTATCCACAGATGACAGGCAGGAGTTCAGGAATAATACTACAGATGAGTGCAAGCCATCTGCTTGCAACGAGAGCTATAATGACTGAATAATATCACCAGCACCAGTGCAGGGAAGAAGGGAGCATTTGCACACCAAGAGAATACTGATGATCAGCAGCTGGGTGAAAGTTGAGCTTCTGTTGGGTCCAAAAGGGGGAGAGATGAATCCAGCAGGAAAGCTACCTATACCAATGAATACTGACAGCAGGAACAATAGAAAGTCAGGGAGCATTTTGCGCAGCCAAACACTGTTACCTTCTATTGCCAGAAACCACATGACTGTCTGTCACCCGCGTCACACATGACCATCACAGCCCTTTTTTTTTCTATTCTGTGCAAATAGCTGAAGGTACATTATTGATAGGTAAGAAACTTCTGCCTACTCTGCTGGCCATCACCCATCCTGCTGCAGCTCGATATTTGATCCGCTAAGTTCCTGGTGCAACGTCAAAAGAAGTTGCACTAAAATAAGTTAGTAGCTTAAAAGTCCTAAAGCTATCAGTAAGGGGATAACCCACACATTAGAGACTAGACATGTACAATACCACAAGGCGATGAGATACCTTAAAGAAGGCCGGTCTGAGCTGGTAAATCTGCTCATCATACAGGAAACTAATCAGCAGCTGCATGGAAGGACGATTCATGGATGTGTTCTGTAAATTCAGTATTATTTTGAACCGGGGACCAATTCCTTGCACCTGGAGAAGAAACCAGATCACCATCAGACAAGTCTCTGTGATTTTGCATGGAATGAAAAATCAGACATGTGAACAGTCCCATTCACTATTATCATTACGAGCCTTATCCATGAAAAAGCACTAAGTGGCCAAAAGTCAAAGAAGGGAATTTTGTTTACTTACCGTAAATTCCTTTTCTTCTAGCTCCAATTGGGAGACCCAGACAATTGGGTGTATAGCTCATGCCTCCGGAGGCCACACAAAGTATTACACTAAAAGTGTAAAGCCCCTCCCGTTCTGCCTATACACCCCCCGTGCATCACGGGTTCCTCAGTTTTAGTGCAAAAGCAAGAAGGAGGAAAGCAAATAAATTGGTTTAAAGTAACTTCAATCCGAAGAATCTCAGAGAACTGAAACCATTCAACATGAACAACATGTGTACACGAAAAAACAACAGGGCGGGTGCTGGGTCTCCCAATTGGAGCTAGAAGAAAAGGAATTTACGGTAAGTAAACAAAATTCCCTTCTTCTTTGTCGCTCCATTGGGAGACCCAGACAATTGGGACGTCCAAAAGCAGTCCCTGGGTGGGTAAAATAATACCTCATAATAGAGCCGTAAAACGGCCCGTTCCTACAGGTGGGCAACCGCCGCCTGAAGGACTCGTCTACCTAGGCTGGCATCCGCCGAAGCATAGGCATGCACCTGATATTGTTTGGTGAAAGTGTGCAGGCTCGACCAGGTAGCCGCCTGGCACACCTGCTGAGCCGTCGCCTGGTGCCGTAAAGCCCAGGACGCACCGACGGCTCTGGTAGAATGGGCCTTTAGCCCTGAGGGAACCGGAAGCCCAGAAGAACGGTAGGCTTCAAGAATTGGTTCCTTGATCCACCGAGCCAGAATGGATTTGGAAGCCTGTAACCCCTTACGCTGACCAGCGACAAGGACAAAGAGTGCATCCGAGCGGCGCAGAGGCGCCGTACGGGAAATGTAGATTCTGAGTGCTCTCACCAGATCTAACAAATGCAAATCCCTTTCACATTGATGAACTGGATGAGGACAAAAAGAAGGCAAGGAGATATCCTGATTGAGATGAAAGGTGGATACCACCTTAGGAAGGAATTCCGGAACCGGGCGCAGCACCACCTTGTCCTGGTGAAACACCAGGAAAGGGGCTTTGCATGACAGCGCTGCTAGCTCAGACACTCTCCGAAGTGAGGTGACTGCTACTAGGAAGACCACTTTCTGCGAAAGGCGAGAAAGAGAAATATCTTTCAAAGGTTCAAAGGGTGCCTTCTGAAGGGCCAGCAGAACCCTGTTCAGATCCCAGGGTTCTAACGGCCGCCTGTAAGGAGGAACAATGTGACAAACCCCTTGCAGGAACGTGCGTACCTGAGAAAGCCTGGCAAGACGCTTCTGAAAGAACACAGAGAGCGCTGAGACTTGTCCCTTAAGGGAGCCGAGCGACAAACCTTTTTCCAATCCTGATTGAAGAAAGGAAAGAAACGTGGGCAATGCAAATGGCCAGGGAGAAAATCCCTGATCAGAGCACCAAGAAAGGAATATCTTCCACGTCCTGTGGTAGATCTTGGCAGACGTTGGTTTCCTAGCCTGTCTCATAGTGGCAATGACCTCTTGAGACAACCCTGAAGACGCTAGGATCCAGGACTCAATGGCCACACAGTCAGGTTGAGGGCCGCAGAATTCAGATGGAAAAACGGACCTTGAGACAGCAAGTCTGGACGGTCTGGCAGTGCCCACGGTTGGCCCACCGTGAGATGCCACAGATCCGGGTACCACGACCTCCTCGGCCAGTCTGGAGCGACGAGAATGGCGTGGCGGCAGTCTGACCTGATCTTGCGTATCACTCTGGGCAACAGTGCCAGAGGTGGGAACACATAAGGGAGTTGAAACTGCGACCAATCTTGAACTAAGGCGTCTGCCGCCAGAGCTCTGTGATCGTGAGATCGTGCCATGAATGCCGTGACCTTGTTGTTGTGCCGGGACGCCATTAGGTCGACGTCCGGCATCCCCCAGCGGCAACAGATCTCCTGAAACACGTCCGGGTGAAGAGACCATTCCCCTGCGTCCATGCCCTGGCGACTGAGAAAATCTGCTTCCCAGTTTTCTACGCCCGGGATGTGAACTGCGGATATGGTGGAGGCCGTGGCTTCCACCCACATCAGAATCCGCTGAACTTCCTGGAAAGCCTGACGACTGCGTGTGCCGCCTTGGTGGTTGATGTAAGCCACCGCTGTGGAGTTGTCCGACTGAATTCGGATCTGCTTGCCTTCCAGCCACTGCTGGAACGCTTTTAGGGCAAGATACACTGCCCTGATCTCCAGAGCATTGATCTGAAGGGAGGACTCCTGCTGAGTCCACGTACCCTGAGCCCTGTGGTGGAGAAAGACTGCTCCCCACCCTGACAGACTCGCGTCCGTCGTGACCACCGCCCAGGATGGGGGTAGGAAGGATTTCCCCTTCGACAATGAAGTGGGAAGAAGCCACCACCGAAGGGAAGCTTTGGCTGCTTGGGAGAGGGAGACGTTCCTGTCGAGGGACGTCGACTTCCTGTCCCATTTGCGGAGAATGTCCCATTGAAGTGGGCGCAGATGAAACTGCGCAAAAGGAACTGCCTCCATTGCTGCTACCATCTTCCCTAGGAAGTGCATGAGGCGTCTCAGGGGGTGTGACTGACCTAGAAGGAGAGATTGCACCCCTGTCTGCAGTGAACGCTGTTTGTTCAGCGGAAGCTTCACTATCACTGAGAGAGTATGAAACTCCATGCCAAGATATGTCAGTGATTGGGCCGGAGTCAGATTTGACTTTGGAAAATTGATGATCCAACCGAAACTCTGGAGAGTCTCTAGAGTAGCATTGAGGCTGTGTTGGCATGCCTCTTGAGAGGGTGCCTTGACTAGGAGATCGTCTAAGTAAGGAATCACCGAGTGTCCCTGAGAGTGAAGGACCGCCACTACTGTAGCCATGACCTTGGTGAAAACCCGTGGGGCTGTCGCAAGGCCGAACGGCAGTGCCACGAACTGAAGGTGTTCGTCTGCTATGGCGAAACGCAGGAAGCGCTGATGCTCTGGAGCAATCGGTACGTGAAGATACGCATCTTTGATATCGACCGATGCAAGGAAGTCTCCCTGGGACATTGAGGCGATGACGGAGCGAAGGGATTCCATCCGGAACCGCCTGGTCTTTACGTGTTTGTTGAGCAGTTTTAGGTCCAGGACAGGACGGAAGGACCCGTCTTTCTTTGGAACCACAAACAGGTTTGAGTAAAAACCGTGACCCTGTTGCTGAAGAGGAACCGGGATCACCACTCCTTCCGCCTTTAGAGTGTCCACCGCCTGCAGAAGAGCATCGGCTCGCTCGGGAGGCGGAGATGTTCTGAAGAATCGAGTCGGAGGACGAGAGCTGAACTCTATCCTGTAACCGTGAGACAGAATGTCTCTCACCCAACGGTCTTTTACCTGTGGCAGCCAGGTGTCGCAAAAGCGGGAGAGCCTGCCACCGACCGAGGATGCGGTGTGAGGAGACTGAAAGTCATGAGGAGGCCACTTTGGTAGCGGCACCTCCAGCGGTCTTTTTAGGACGTGACTTAGACCGCCATGAATCGGAGTTTGTTTGATCCTTCTGAGGCCTTTTGGACGAGGAGAATTGGGACCTGCCCGCGCCCCGAAAGGACCGAAACCTCGACTGTCCCCTCCTCTGTTGGGGTATGTTTGGTTTGGCCTGGGGTAAGGATGTATCCTTTCCCTTGGATTGCTTGATTATTTCATCCAATCGCTCACCAAACAAACGGTCACCAGAAAATGGCAAACTGGTTAAGCACTTTTTGGAAGCCGAATCTGCCTTCCATTCCCGTAGCCACAATGCCCTGCGTATTGCCACCGAATTGTCGGCTGCAACCGCCGTACGGCTCGCAGAGTCCAGGATGGCATTAATAGCGTAGGACGCAAATGCCGTCGTCTGAGTGGTTATGGACGCCACTTGCGGCGCAGACGTACGTGTGATTGCGTCAATCTGCGCTTGACCCGCTGAGATAGCTTGGAGTGCCCATACTGCTGCAAATGCTGGGGCAAAAGATGCGCCGATGGCTTCAAAGATGGATTTCAACCAGAGCTCCATCTGCCTGTCAGTAGCATCCTTGAGTGAAGCCCCATCTTCCACTGCGACTATGGATCTAGCCGCCAGTCTGGAGATTGGGGGATCCACCTTGGGACACTGAGTCCAGCCCTTGACCACGTCAGGGGGAAATGGATAACGTGTATCCTTAAGGCGCTTGGAAAAACGCTTATCAGGACAAGCTCGGTGTTTCTGGACTGCGTCTCTGAAGTCAGAGTGGTCCAGAAACATACTCGTGGTACGCTTGGGAAACCTAAAACGGAATTTCTCCTGCTGAGAAACTGACTCCTCCACTGGAGGACCTGAGGGAGAAATATCCAACATTTGATTGATGGACGCGATAAGATCATTCACTATGGCGTCCCCATCAGGTGTATCTAGGTTGAGAGCGGCCTCAGGATCAGAATCCTGATCAGCTACCTCCGCTTCATCATACAGAGAGTCCTGCTGAGACCGTGAACAATGTGATGATGTCGAGGGAGTCTCCCAGCGAGCTCGCTTAGGTGGTCTGGGACTGCGGTCCGTGTCAGAGACCTCACCCTGGGACCTATGAGACACCCCGGGAGGACATTGTTGCTCCAACTGAGGTGGACCATGGTGCAGTGATTCCACAGTGCCCATGGTCTGAGATACCGGTCTGGACTGCAAAGCTTCTAATATCTTAGCCATAGTCTCAGAAAGTCTATCAGTAAAAACTGCAAACTCTGTCCCCGTCACATGAACAGTGTTAGCTGGTGGTTCTCCCTGGGCCCCCCTTCGCAGAGGCTCCGGCTGAGCAAGTGCCACAGGGGCCGAGCATTGCACACAATGAGGGTCAGTGGAACCTGCCGGTAGTATAGCCGTACATGCAGCGCAGGCAGCATAGTAAGTCTGTGCTTTGGCACCATTGCTTCTTGTGGACGACATGCTGTTGTGTCCTCTGAGCAATCCCGGAGGGTATATAGCGAAAAAATCAATCGTGCACCATACAGTGTAAAGTATAGCATATAAGGATATAATCTATATGTACACTACTGCACTAGTGGGGCCAGCACCATAGGTGCTGCTTACCGACCGCTCAAGCGGTTGTGTGGTCACCAGAAACGCTGCCTGGGTCTCCCAGAGCTTGTCTCCCCTCTCCAGCGTCGGAAGAGCTGACAGGAATGGCTGCCGGCGTCCTGAGGAGAGGAGGAGGCCGTGGGCGTGCCCGAAAAAGTGCGGGAGTCTGGTGCCCCACTGTGCACAGTGAGGGGGGTGGAGTATGCAAAGCACGCTCCAGCCCTCAGTGCTGACGTTCTGCACAACATCTCTCCCTTCCCCTGACTGACAGGCCTGGGGGCGGGAAAAGACCGAGACTAGGCCGGAAAAGCCGGGGACTCAAGTTATAAGCGCGGCCGGCGTATAAGCTCGGTCTGCGCGGAAGTCCCCGGCGTACAAACAATCCCAGGCGCGCTGCCGTATTGCAATGGCAGCGCGCGGTCAGGCGGTAGTCTCTAGTAAACCAAGCACACCAGCACGCTGTAGTGTGTGATGACACAAACGCGGTCAGCGCCGCGGTCCCCGGTGCACTAACACACCCAGCAATGCTGGAGTGATTCTGTGCGCGGTCCCCACGGGGACACAGAGTACCTCAAAGCAGCAGTGTCCCTGACGATACTCGGCTCCTTGTCCAGCAGATACCCCAGGTGCTGTGGATGGAGCACGGTCTCAGTGTCTGGAGACCGAATTAGGATCCCACTTCCCCAGAGCCCATCAAGGGATGGGGAAGGAAAACAGCATGTGGGCTCCAGCCTCCGTACCCGCAATGGGTACCTCAACCTTAACAACACCGCCGACAAGAGTGGGGTGAGAAGGGAGCATGCTGGGGGCCCTGTAATGGGCCCTCTTTTCTTCCATCCGACATAGTCAGCAGCTGCTGCTGACCAAGCTGTGGAGCTAATGCGTGGATGTCAGCCTCCTTCGCACAAAGCATGTAAACTGAGGAACCCGTGATGCACGGGGGGTGTATAGGCAGAAGGGGAGGGGCTTTACACTTTTAGTGTAATACTTTGTGTGGCCTCCGGAGGCATGAGCTATACACCCAATTGTCTGGGTCTCCCAATGGAGCGACAAAGAAATATGCATTAAAATAAAAAATCCTTGCAGTAAGTTGGTATATCTCTGACCCCTCCAGTGCCGCTCCACCGGTGGATCAACCGGTTTATCACAGCTGTTCAGCAATTGTGATGTCAAGACTTCCTCACGTGATGGCTGTAGCCAAGCACCGTCTTCAGTGGTGAATACATAGTTGTCATGTGACAGTGACTGGCTGCAGTGGTCACCTGCAGGTTGTTGGATTCTCATCACTGCAGGACACCACGTGAGGATTAGGCTGCTTTCACACTTGCGTTGTTTTGCATCCGTTGCAATCCGTCGCCTTGAGGCATTACGGTATCCTGCAAAATATTTTGAAGGAATCAGTTTTTTCCCCATAGGCTTCTATTAGTGACGGATTGTGACTGATGGCCTTGCGTTACATCCGCCGCGTGACGGATCAGTCGTTTACTGACTGACCTGACTGACCGTCAGGCGGCAGCAACGCTGAATGTAATTCTTTTTTGAGCGGCAAAAAAAAACCGCACTCGCAGGTGTCCATCGCTATCCATCACAAGCTATAATGTATGTCTATGGTGCTGGATTCCGTCGCAATCCGTCACACGATGGAATTCAGTGCTGGATTCCGTCATGCTTTACTGAGCATGCCCAGCATGTTTGGCACACCCACTGTGATGCCCCAAACATAAACAAATCACGACTGATCCGTCAAAAAACGGACACACAGCGGATGTAACGGACGCGACGGATCAGTTTTTTCACAGAATTCCTATGAACGGAATCCTGTGAAATAACACAACCGTTGCATCAGTTGACATCTAAAAAAACGACGGCTCCGTTGTTGCGTCGCAACGACGGGCTTGACGGATTTAAAACCTCGCAAGTGTGAAAGCAGCCTCACGAGAGCGGTGGACAATTTATGAGGGGAGTATTAGGTATTTTGTTATTTTAATGCATCTCCTTTAAAGAAATAAAAAAAAAATAATCTTAGCTTGTTTAATAGCAATTTAGGAAAGATGGTGGTTCCCATAATCATATACAGAAAACAGAATGATAAAAAATAATGTCCTGATGTTGGCCTCTGTTCATCAAGTTAAATGTCTCACGCTATAATTTATTTTTTTGCACTTAACCTATTTAAAACAAGATTTAGTGCTTATTGTATTTATTAAACAAAATCTGTCAGCAGGTTTTTACTATGTAATCTGAGAGCAACATGATGTAGAGGCAGATACACCGATTCCAGTGATGTGTCACTTACTAGGTTGTGTGTTTTAACTGATTCAGTAAAATCAGTAGATTATCACTACAGGACTAGGAGTTTCGTGCCTCCTGGTCCAACCACTCCCCCTGAACTGATTAGCAGCTTTATGTCAATATACAGTGTGCAAAGAAAGCTGCCAATCAGTGGTGTGAGCAGGGTTATACACCTCTCAGCATTGCAAGCTCTGCTTGACCTGCAAGAGAGAAAACTGTGATTGTATCACAACTGCTGCACCCAATAAACTAAGTAACACATCATTGGTATCAAGGTCTCTGCCCACTAAATCATGTTACTATAAGTTTACATAACAAAAATCTGATGACAGACGCCATAAGAAAAACAAGCATTATATTGTATTTAAATGGGCCAAGTCCAAAACAAGGAAGTTAAATTGATGTAGAGAGGCTGAGTCAGGCCGGTTTCTCATGTCTGTGAAACATGGACAAGTGCTCGCATTGCAGCACCTCATAGGTATATAGGAGTTCGGTTATTACGATGTGAGCATGGTTCATGTTTCATATAGCAAATCTAACAATGGCCTGAAGTCTTCATATACTCACAGCAGCATTTAGAGTCAGTGGCTCCTGCATTGTGGAGGATACTGGGGTAAGACTGGCATCCAGGGCCTTAACGTAAGCTCGGGCAGCACTAAGTCGGAGGCGGTACAGATCCGTTTGGAAAACACGATGCATCGCTGCAGAGAAAAGGTAAGATCATAAAAGACAACTAGTACTATTTTCCTACTTCTGGTATTGCAGGCGTAACACAGTCTCCGTTGACTTTGACATAATTGATGCATACGGTCGAGAAGATGATAAATGTATATTCTATCAACAGGATGTAAGGCAGGTCATGGTTCCTCTCAGGGCTCGCCCTACTTAGCTGCATGAGAATAGGAGTGGTTTTGCATACGCAGATGTGAGCGAACCCTTACCCACAGCATTCTCTCTCTCGCGAAGGGTCTGGTCTACATAAAGCTTGGTTTTCTTGGGTACGTTGAGCTTAATGCTTTGTCCAGTAGGGGGGCCAGGTGTTGTATCCTTATCTTCAAAGTGAGCCGTCCTCTTCAATATCTTAATAATAAGACCTCCTCCTATGGGGATGCCAAAAAAAAATAAAAAATTATTGAGAGAAGATAGTTGACAAGGTTTAGCACACTATGGGGAACGAAGGGAATTTTGTTTACTTACCGTAAATTCCTTTTCTTCTAGCTCCAATTGGGAGACCCAGACAGTGGGTGTATAGCTACTGCCTCTGGAGGCCGCACAAAGAACTACACTTAAAAGTGTAAGGCCCCTCCCCTTCTGGCTATACACCCTCCCGTAGGAGTACGGATTCCTCAGTTTTAGTACCAAAGCAAGGAGGAGGAAAGCCAATAACAGTTTCAAAAACAAATTCAATCCGATAACAAGATCGGAGAACTTAAGAAACAACATGAACAACATGTGCACCCGAAAAACGAAACCCTAAGAACAAATAGGGCGGGTGCTGGGTCTCCCAATTGGAGCTAGAAGAAAAGGAATTTACGGTAAGTAAACAAAATTCCCTTCTTCTTTTTCGCTCCTAATTGGGAGACCCAGACAGTGGGACGTCCAAAAGCAGTCCCTGGGTGGGTAAAAAGATACCACATGAACGGGCTGTCAGACAGCCCTTTCCTACAGGTGGGCCACCGCCGCCTGAAGGACCTGTCTACCTAGGCTGGCATCTGCCGAAGCGTAGGTATGCACTTGATAGTGTTTGGTAAACGTGTGCAGACTCGACCAGGTAGCCGCCTGGCACACCTGCTGAGCCGTAGCCTGATGCCGCAATGCCCAGGACGCACCAACGGCTCTGGTAGAATGGGCCTTCAGTCCAGATGGAATCGGAAGCCCAGCAGAACGGTATGTGTGAAGAATTGGTTCCTTGATCCACCGCGCCAGGGTGGATTTGGAAGCTTGCGATCCCTTATGCTGACCAGCGACTAGGACAAAGAGCGCATCAGAACGGCGTAGAGACGCCGTGCGAGAAATGTAAATCCTGAGTGCTCTCACCAGGTCCAACAGATGTAAACCTTTTTCAAATTGGTGAACTGGATGCGGACACAAAGATGGCAAAGTGATATCCTGATTGAGATGAAAGGAAGAAACCACCTTGGGAGAAAACTCTGGAATTGGACGCAGTACTACCTTGTCTTGGTGAAACACCAGGAAGGGAGATTTGCAAGATAACGCCGCTAGCTCGGACACTCTTCGAAGAGACGTGACCGCCACAAGAAAAACTACTTTTTGTGAAAGCCGAGAAAGGGAAACCTCTTTCAAAGGCTCGAAAGGCGGCTTCTGGAGAGCAATGAGAACCTTGTTCAGATCCCAGGGTTCCAATGGCCGTCTGTAAGGAGGAACGATATGACAAACCCCTTGGAGAAACGTGCGTACTTTAGAAAGTCGTGCCAAGCGCTTCTGAAAGAATACGGATAGCGCGGGACTTGACCCTTAAGAGAGCTAAGCGACAAACCTTTTTCCAACCCAGACTGCAGGAAGGAAAGAAAAATTGGCAATGCAAATGGCCAGGGAGAAAACCCTTGAGCCACGCACCAAGCTAAGAATATCTTCCACGTCCTGTGATATATCTTAGCTGAGGATGGTTTTCTAGCCTGTCTCATTGTGGCAACAACTTCATGAGATAAACCGGAGGCCGCTAGGATCCAGGACTCAATGGCCACACAGTCAGGTTCAGGGCCGCAGAATTCAGATGGAAAAACGGCCCTTGAGACAGCAAATCTGGACGGTCTGGTAGTGCCCACGGTTGGCCTACCGTGAGATGCCACAGATCCGGGTACCACGACCTTCTTGGCCAGTCTGGAGCGACGAGAATGGCTCGATGGCAGTCGGACCTGATTTTCCGGAGAACTCTGGGTAACAATGCTAGAGGTGGGAACACATAGGGGAGTCGGAATTGCGACCAATCCTGAACCAAGGCGTCTGCCGCCAGCGCTCGGTGATCGTGAGACCGTGCCATGAAAACTGGGACCTTGTTGTTGTGTCGTGACGCCATCAGATCGACGTCCGGCGTCCCCCAGCGGCAACAGATCTGCTGAAACACGTCCGGGTGAAGGGACCATTCTCCTGCGTCCATGCCCTGGCGACTGAGAAAGTCTGCTTCCCAGTTTTCCACGCCTGGGATGTGAACTGCGGATATGGTGGACGCTTTGCTTTCCACCCACGTCAAAATCCGCCGGACTTCCTGAAAGGCTTGGCGACTGCGTGTTCCCCCTTGGTGGTTGATGTACGCCACCGCCGTGGAATTGTCCGACTGAATCCGAATCTGCTTGCCTTCCAGCCATTGTTGGAAGGCTCGCAGAGCAAGGTAGATTGCTCTGATTTCCAGAACATTGATCTGCAGGGTGGACTCTTCCTGAGTCCACGTCCCCTGAGCCCTGTGGTGGAGAAACACCGCTCCCCACCCTGATAGGCTCGCATCCGTCGTGACCACTGCCCAGGACGGAGGAAGGAACGACTTTCCCTGTGACAATGAGGTGGGGAGAAGCCACCAACGCAGAGAGTCCTTGGCAGTCTGAGAGAGGGAGACAGTCCTGTCGAGGGACGTCGACTTCCCGTCCCATTGGCGGAGAATGTCCCATTGTAGAGGGCGCAGATGAAACTGCGCGAACGGGACCGCCTCCATTGCTGCTACCATCTTTCCTAGGAAATGCATGAGGCGCCTCAGTGAGTGCGACTGGCTCTGAAGGAGAGATTGCACTCCTGTCCTTAGCGAACACTGCTTGTCCAGTGGAAGCTTCACTATCGCTGAGAGAGTATGAAACTCCATGCCAAGATAAGTCAGAGATTGGGTCGGGATGAGATGCGACTTTGGAAAGTTGATAATCCACCCGAAACTCTGGAGAGTGTCTAGTGCCACCTTCAGACTGTGTTGGCATGCCTCTTGAGAGGGTGCCTTTATAAGCAGGTCGTCTAGATACGGGATGACCGAGTGACCCTGCGAGTGCAGAACAGCTACTACTGCTGCCATGACCTTGGTGAAGACCCGGGGGGCTGTTGCCAGACCGAAAGGTAACGCTACGAACTGCAGGTGTTCGTCGTGTATGACGAAGCGTAGGAAACGCTGATGCTCTGGCGCAATCGGCACGTGGAGATACGCATCTTTGATATCTATTGATGCTAGAAAATCTCCTTGAGACATTGAGGCTATGACGGAGCGTAGGGATTCCATCCGGAACCTCCTGACTTTTACGTGTCTGTTGAGCAACTTTAGATCCAGGACGGGTCGATACGATCCGTCCTTTTTTGGGACTACAAACAGATTGGAGTAAAAACCGTGACCTTGTTCCTGAAGAGGGACGGGGGTCACCACTCCTTCCGCCTTTAGAGCGGCCACCGCCTGCAACAGAGCATCGGCCCGGTCTGGTGGTGGAGAAGTTGTGAAGAAACGAGTTGGCGGACGAGAACTGAACTCTATCCTGTACCCGTGAGACAGAATATCCCTCACCCAACGGTCTTTGACGCGTGACAGCCAAATGTCGCCAAAGTGGGAAAGCCTCCCACCGACCGAGGGTGTGGGAATCGGAGACTGCAAGTCAGGAGGACGCCGTCTTGGCAACGGTTCCTCCGGCTGTCCTTTTTGGGCGTGACTGAAACCTCCAAGAATCTGAGCGTCTCTGGTCTTTTTGAGTCTTTTTTGACGAGGCGAATTGGGACCTGCCCGGTCCTCGAAAGGACCGATAACCAGACTGACCCTTCCTCTGTTGGGGTTTGTTTTGTCTGTGTTGCGGTAAGGATGAGTCCTTACCCTTGGAGTGTTTGATGATTTCATCCAAACGCTCTCCAAACAATCGGTCACGAGAAAAAGGCAAATTGGTTAAGCACTTCTTGGAATGAGAATCTGCCTTCCAATGTCTCAACCACAGGGCCCTACGCAAAACAACGGAGTTGGCTGACGCCACTGCCGTGCGGCTTGTAGCGTCAAGAACAGCATTAATCGCGTACGACGCGAATGCCGACATTTGCGAGGTCAATGGTGCTACCTGCGGGGCAAATGCACGTGTGACTGAGTCGACTTGCACAAGCCCGGCTGAGATAGCTTGGAGTGCCCATACGGCAGCAAAAGATGGCGCTAACGACGCTCCAATCGCTTCATAGATGGATTTCAGCCAGAGCTCCATCTGCCTGTCAGTGGCATCTTTAAGTGCCGCTCCATCTTCAACTGCAACCAAGGATCTAGCTGCAAGCCTGGAAATTGGAGGATCCACTTTTGGACACTGGGTCCAACCCTTGACCACCTCAGGGGGAAAAGGATAGCGTGTATCTTTAAGCCGTTTAGAAAAACGCCTTTCCGGATAAGCGTGGGGTTTCTGGATTGCGTCTCTAAAGTCAGCGTGGTCCAGAAAAGTGCTTAATGTACGCTTAGGATATCTGAAATGGATTTTCTCGTGCTGCGAAGCTGACTCCTCTACAGGAGGAGCTGGTGGGGAAATATTTAACATCTTATTGATGGACGCTATAAGATCATTAACTATGGCGTCACCATCTGGTGTATCTAGATTGAGAGCGGTCCCAGGATCAGAATCCTGATCAGTGACGTCCGCTTCATCACCCATAGATTCATCTCGCTGGGATCCTGACCATTGAGATGAATGTGAAGGCCCCTCATAGCGAGCCCGCATAGGTTGTCTGGGGCCATCGTCCGAGTCAGAGTCTTCACCCTGAGGTGTATGTGCCCGTCCCGGAGCTTGGAGGTAATTCAGCTGAGGGGGACCAGGGGGCAATGATTGCACAGTGTCCGTGGCCTGAAGTACAGGCCTAGCTCGCAATGCGTCAAGAATTTGTGACATAGTGAAAGACATTCTGTCAGCAAAAGCTGTAAACTCAGTTCCTGTCACCTGGACAGCATTCACAGGTGGTACACCCTGGGTCACGTCCAGCAGAGGTCCCGACTGTGCAAGCGCCGCAGGGGCCGAGCACTGCACACAATGGGGGTCAGTGGAGCCTGCCGGTAGAAAAGTCCCACATGCGGTACAGGAAGCATATAATGTCTGTGCCTTGGCACCCTTGCGTTTTGCGGACGACATGCTGTTGGCTCTCTGCAATGTGAGAGAGTCTATAGCCAAAGGGCGACTAGCGCTATGCAGTACAAAGTATTTGCAGGAACAAAATACTAAGATTACTACTGGCACAAGAGGGGGTGAGCCCAAAGGGCTGCTTACCGCCCGCTGAATAGCGGGTAAGAGGCGCAGAATTCCTTGTCTGGGTCTCCCCGGCTCCCCTCTGCAGCTCAGCGTGTCAGCAGGAATGGCTGCCGGCGTCTGTGGAGAGGGGCGGTCCGTGGGAGTTCCCAAACAAAAGTGCGGGAAACAGTGTCCCCTCTGTGCCTATTGTGAGGGCTGGAGTATGTAAAAACGACTCCAGCCCTCAGCGCTGATGCACTGACCAGCGTCCCGCCCCTCTCCTGACTGGCAGGTCCGGGGGCGGGAACGAACGGAAATAGGCCGCAAAAGCCGGGGACTCGAGTTATCAGCGCGGCCGCCGTAAAAGCGCGGCCCGCGCTGAAGTCCCCGGCGCACCACAAGTGCCAGCCGCGCCGCAGTCCCAGCGGCCGGCGCGACCTTTTCCCAAAAGTGTGCCTGCTTCAGCGAAGCTGAATGAGGCTATGGCACAAGCGCCGCAGCGCTAATGTCCCCGGCGCACTACAACACCCAGCATGCTGCGGTGTGAGCGC
The DNA here is from genome assembly GCF_048569485.1 of Anomaloglossus baeobatrachus. Taxonomy (NCBI): domain Eukaryota; kingdom Metazoa; phylum Chordata; class Amphibia; order Anura; family Aromobatidae; genus Anomaloglossus; species Anomaloglossus baeobatrachus. The sequence goes on from NC_134362.1 coordinate 43,802,511, forward strand.
CAAATGCACGGGGACACAGAGTACCTTGAGGAAGCAGGGCCATGTCCCTGATGTACTCCGCTCCATCCAGCATCTTCTCCAGGGGCTGTAGATGGAGCACGGTCTCAGTGCCTGGAGACCAGTAAATCCCACTTCACCCAGAGCCCTGTAAAAAGGGATGGGGAAGGAATCAGCATGTGGGCTCCAGCCGCCGTACCCGCAATGGGTACCTCAACCTTACAAACACCTCCGACATACAGTGGGGTGAGAAGGGAGCATGCTGGGAGCCCTGTATGGGCCCTCTTTTCTTCCATCCGACATAGTCAGCAGCTGCTGCTGACTAAAAACAATGGAGCTATGCGTGCGTGTCTGACCTCCTTCGCACAAAGCTAAAACTGAGGAATCCGTACTCCTACGGGAGGGTGTATAGCCAGAAGGGGAGGGGCCTTACACTTTTAAGTGTAGTTCTTTGTGCGGCCTCCAGAGGCAGTAGCTATACACCCACTGTCTGGGTCTCCCAATTAGGAGCGAAAAAGAAAACTAGTGTTGGTGCGAATCCATTTGTATGTATCGTCTCTTACCTACCATGGGTTTCTTATTCTCTTTGTAAATCCCACATTAAGTGTTTTTCAGGGCACTTTGAGTCCCCCAGAATTATTACCCTTCCATGAGGTCATAAGGTGGTGTCACACACAGCGACAACGACGTCGCTGCTACGTCACCATTTTCTGTGACGTTGCAGCGACGTCCCGTCGCTGTCGCTGTGTGTGACTTCCAGCAACGAGCTGGCCCCTGCTGTGAGGTCGCCGCTCGTTGCTGAATGTCCAGCTTCATTTTTTGGTCGTCGCTCTCCCGCTGTGACGCACAGATCGCTGTGTGTGACAGCGAGAGAGCGACGAAATGAAGTGAGCAGGGAGCAGGAGCCGGCATCTGGCAGCTGCGGTAAGCTGTAACCAAGGTAAACATCGGGTAACCAAGGTGGTTACCCGATATTTACCTTCGTTACCAGCCTCCATCGCTCTCACGCTGCTAGCGCCAGCTCCTGCTCTCTGCACATGTAGCTGCAGTACACATCGTGTAATTAACCCGATGTGTACTGTAGCTAGGAGAGCAGGGAGCCAGCGCTCAGTGTGCGCGGCTCCCTGCTCTCTGCACATGTTGCAGCACAGCGACGCATGTCGTTATGATCACTGCTTCGGCTGCTGTGTTTGACAGCTAAGCAGCGATCATAACAGGGACTTACAAGGTCACTGCTACATCAGAAAATGGTGACGTAACAGCGATGTCGTTGTCCCTGTCATTTAGTGTGTCCCCAGCTTTAACCCTTTTTTATCATGGCCCTGAATAAAAGGAGGATGGCTTTAGGGCAGGTTGGGAGATAATATCCCTCTGGGGGAGCTTCTTTGGGTACCTTCACACTTAGCGATGCAGCAGCGATCCGACCAGCGATCTGACCTGGTCAGGATCGCTGCTGCATCGCTACATGGTCGCTGGTGAGCTGTCAAACAGGAAGATCTCACCAGCGACCAGTGAACAGCCCCCAGCCAGCAGCGACGTGCAAGCGACGCTGCGCTTGCACGGAGCCGCCGTCTGGAAGCTGCGGAGACTGGTAACTAAGGTAATCATCGGGTATGGTTACCCGATGTTTACATTAGTTACCAGTGTGAGCAGGGAGCAGGGAGCCGCGCACACTGAGCGCTGGCTCCTTGCTCTCCTAGCTACAGTACACATCGGGTTAATTATCCCGATGTGTAATGCAGCTACATGTGCAGAGAGCAGGGAGCCGCGCACACTGCTTAGCGCTGGCTCCTTGCTCTCCTAGCTGCTGTACACATCGGGTTAATTAACCCGATGTGTACAGCAGCTACATGTGCAGAGAGCCGGAGCCGGCACTGGCAGCGTGAGAGCTGCAGAGGCTGGTAACTAAGGTAAATATCGGGTAACCACCTTGGTTACCCGATGTTTATCTTGGATACAGCTTACCTCAGCTGTCAGACGCCGGCTCCTGCTCCCTGCTCGCTTCATTTGTCGCTCTCTTGCTGTCACACACAGCGATCTGTGTGTCACAGCAGGAGAGCGGCTTTGAAGAAAACGAACCAGGGCTGTGTGTAACGAGCAGCGATCTCGCAGCAGGGGCCAGATCGCTGCTCATTGTCACACACAGCGAGATCGCTAATGAGGTCACTGCTGCGTCACAAAAAGCGTGACTCAGCAGCGATCTCGGCAGCGAGCTTGCTGTGTGTGAAGCACCCCTTTGTCCCTGACATTCTTTATTGGATTATGGTGATTGCCTGATTACCATTCCCATGGTACTTATCATGACTCATTGTTCTTATCTGGCACATGCACTTTGGTAGACCCAATGCCCAGTTATATTTAAAATATGGCACTGACTCATTTCCCTTGCATTGCATTGTGATTTACTATACTGAATATCGTCTCTTAGGCTATGTGCACACAGTGCGTTTTTCTCGGTGTTTTTGCGCGTTTTTCGGGTGCGTTTTTGGCCTCAAAACTGCATGACTTTGCTTCCCCAGCAAAGTCTATGAGTTTTCATTTTTGCTATCCCCACACAGCGTTTTTTTTCAGCTGCGTTTTTGTGGTGCCACAAAAACGCAGCATGTCAATTATTCCCGCGTTTTTCACTGCGCTTTTCTTCCATTGAGTGCAATGGGATGTTGAAAGACGCAATGAGAAACGCAAATAGCTGCGTTTTGGTGTGTTTCTAAGACCAAGAACGCAGCTATAAACGCAGGAGGTGGGTAGTAAAGTGACGTGTACAGGAAGAGGATTCCTTCTGTCAGTATATACAGAAGCGTGAATCCTCCCGGTACCGTCACCGTCGCTTCCACCTCCCGTCCTGTGCATGTGTGCTGCCGTGCGGCGCCATGTACAGGCAGGAGGTGGAAGCGGCTGCGAAAACAAAAGTTAACAGTAGAAAAAAAAAAAAAAAAGTTATACTCACCTGTCTGCAGGGTCCCGGTGCCATGCCTGCTCCCATCTCCTCTCACGGTATCGCCACCCCCGCTCCGGCTGTGTGCAGACGGCCGGGAAACCTCCGATGGATGCAGGACCTGGCGATGGATCACCTGATGCAGTCACCTGAAGCATCAGGTGATCGTAAGTATCGCGGTGACGCGGGCGTCCGGCCGGTTTCAGCGGATGCGTCAGGAGACTTCATCCCTGATTACCGGCAGCTGCTGCAGCGATCGGACAGGATCAGACTCCCGCCCCATCGCTGCAGGAGCTGCCGGTAATCAGGACATAAGTGAGTATTATTTTTTTTTTTGCACCGATGCATCTGCTGATTGTATAAACGTCTTTTATACAATCAGCTGCTGTGTGATGGGATTCAGCCCCTAGAACCTGACACATCATCTGATCGCTTTGCCTTCCAGCAAACCGATCAGATGATATTGGATCCGGATTGGACGGCGCGGGACCCTGACCCAGGATTACTGCGGAGGGGGGGTTCTTTATTTCAATAAAGATGGAGTCACTAATTGTGTTGTGTTTTATTTCTAATAAGAAGGGAATTTTGTTTACTTACCGTAAATTCCTTTTCTTCTAGCTCCAATTGGGAGACCCAGACAATTGGGGTGTATAGCTTCTGCCTCCGGAGGCCACACAAAGTATTACACTTAAAAGTGTAAAGCCCCTCCCCTTCTGCCTATACACCCCCCGTGCATCACGGGCTCCTCAGTTTTGGTGCAAAAGCAAGAAGGAGTAAAAGTTATAAATTGGTTTAAAGTAAATTCAATCCGAAGGAATTTCGGAGAACTGAAACCATTCAACATGAACAACATGTGTACACAAAGAACAACAGCCCGAAGGGAACAGGGGCGGGTGCTGGGTCTCCCAATTGGAGCTAGAAGAAAAGGAATTTACGGTAAGTAAACAAAATTCCCTTCTTCTTTGTCGCTCCATTGGGAGACCCAGACAATTGGGACGTCCAAAAGCAGTCCCTGGGTGGGTAAAATAATACCTCGTAATAGAGCCGTACCACGGCCTTTTCCTACAGGTGGGCAACCGCCGCCTGAAGGACTTGCCTACCTAGGCTGGCATCCGCCGAAGCATAGGTATGCACCTGATAGTGTTTCGTGAAAGTGTGCAGGCTCGACCAGGTAGCCGCCTGACACACCTGCTGAGCCGTAGCCTGGTGCCGCAAAGCCCAGGACGCACCCACAGCTCTGGTAGAATGGGCTTTCAGCCCAGAGGGAACCGGAAGCCCAGAAGATCGATAAGCTTCGAGAATTGGTTCCTTGATCCACCGAGCCAGGGTTGATTTCGAAGCCTGTGACCCTTTACGCTGGCCAGCGACAAGGACAAAGAGTGCATTCGAACGGCGCAGGGGCGCCGTACGAGAAATGTAGAGTCTGAGTGCTCTCACCAGATCTAACAAGTGCAGATCCTTTTCACACTGGTGAACTGGATGAGGACAAAAAGAGGGTAAGGAGATATCCTGATTGAGATGAAAGGGGGATACCACCTTAGGTAGAAATTCCGGAACCGGACGCAGAACCACCTTGTCCTGGTGAAACACCAGGAAAGGGGCTTTGCATGACAGCGCTGCTAGCTCAGACACTCTCCGAAGTGATGTGACTGCTACTAGGAAAACCACTTTCTGTGAAAGGCATGAAAGAGAAATATCCTTCATTGGCTCGAAAGGTGGTTTCTGAAGAGTCATCAGTACCCTGTTCAGATCCCAGGGTTCTAACGGCCGCTTGTAAGGAGGGACTATGTGACAAACCCCCTGCAGGAATGTGCGTACCTGTGGAAGTCTGGCCAGGCGCTTCTGAAAAAACACAGAGAGCGCTGAGACTTGTCCCTTAAGAGAGCCGAGCGACAACCCTTTTTCCAATCCTGATTGAAGGAAGGAAAGAAAAGTGGGCAAGGCAAATGGCCAGGGAGAAAAACCCTGATCAGAGCACCAAGATAGGAATATCCTCCACGTCCTGTGGTAGATCTTGGCGGACGTTGGTTTCCTAGCCTGTCTCATAGTGGCAATGACCTCTTGAGATAACCCTGAAGACGCTAGGATCCAGGACTCAATGGCCACACAGTCAGGTTGAGGGCCGCAGAATTCAGATGGAAAAACGGCCCTTGAGACAGCAAGTCTGGTCGGTCTGGTAGTGGCCACGGTTGACCCACCGTGAGATGCCACAGATCTGGGTACCACGACCTCCTTGGCCAGTCTGGAGCGACGAGGATGGCGCGGCGACAGTCGGACCTGATCTTGCGTAACACTCTGGGCAACAGTGCCAGAGGAGGAAACACATAAGGGAGCTGAAACTGCGACCAATCCTGAACTAAGGCGTCTGCCGCCAGAGCTCTGTGATCTTGAGACCGTGCCATGAATGTTGGGACCTTGTTGTTGTGCCGTGACGCCATTAGGTCGACGTCCGGCATCCCCCAGCGGCAACAGATCTCCTGAAACACGTCTGGGTGAAGGGACCATTCCCCTGCGTCCATGCCCTGGCGACTGAGAAAGTCTGCTTCCCAGTTTTCTACGCCCGGGATGTGAACTGCGGATATGGTGGAGGCCGTGGCTTCCACCCACATAAGAATCCGCCGGACTTCCTGGAAGGCTTGCCGACTGCGTGTTCCCCCTTGGTGGTTGATGTATGCCACCGCTGTGGAGTTGTCCGACTGAATTCGGATTTGCTGGCCTTCCAGCCACGGCTGGAACGCCTTTAGGGCAAGATACACTGCCCTTATCTCCAGAACATTGATCTGAAGGGAGGACTCTGTCGGAGTCCAGGTTCCCTGAGCCCTGTGGTGGAGAAAAACCGCTCCCCACCCTGACAGGCTCGCGTCCGTCGTGACCACAGCCCATGATGGGGGAAGAAAGGATTTCCCCCCCGACAGAGAAGTGGGGAGAAGCCACCACTGAAGGGAAGCCTTGGCTGCCCGTGAAAGGGAGACTTTCCTGTCGAGGGACGTCGACTTCCTGTCCCATTTTTGGAGAATGTCCCATTGAAGAGGACGCAGATGAAACTGCGCAAAAGGAACTGCCTCCATTGCTGCTACCATCTTCCCTAGGAAGTGCATGAGGCGCCTCAGAGGGTGCGACTGGCCTTGAAGGAGAGATCGCACCCCTGTCTGTAGTGAACGCTGTTTGTCCAGCGGAAGCTTCACTATCGCTGGCAGAGTATGAAACTCCATGCCAAGATATGTCAGAGATTGGGCCGGTGTCAGATTTGACTTTGGAAAATTGATGATCCACCCGAAACTCTGGAGAGTCTCCAGAGCAATGTTCAGGCTGTGTTGGCATGCCACTTGAGTGGGTGCCTTGACCAGCAGATCGTCTAAGTAAGGGATCACCGAGTGTCCCTGAGAGTGTAGGACTGCTACCACTGCTGCCATGACCTTGGTGAAGACCCGTGGGGCTGTCGCCAGGCCGAAAGGTAGTGCCACGAACTGAAGATGTTCGTCTCCTATGGCGAAACGCAGGAAGCGCTGATGCTCTGGTGCAATTGGTACGTGGAGATAAGCATCTTTGATGTCGATTGATGCTAGGAAATCTCCTTGGGACATTGAGGCGATGACGGAGCGGAGCGATTCCATCCGGAACCGCCTGGTTTTTACGTGTTTGTTGAGCAGTTTTAGGTCCAGAACAGGACGGAAGGATCCGTCCTTTTTCGGTACCACGAACAAGTTGGAGTAAAAACCGTGACCCTGTTGCTGAAGAGGCACAGGGATCACCACCCCTTCCGCCTTCAGAGTGCACACCGCCTGAAGAAGAGCATCGGCTCTCTCGGGGGGCGGGGATGTTCTGAAAAAACGAGTCGGAGGACGAGAGCTGAGCTCTATCCTGTAACCGTGGGATAGAATGTCTCTCACCCATCGGTCTTTTACCTGTGGCAGCCAGGCGTCGCAAAAGCGGGAAAGCCTGCCACCGACCGAGGATGCGGTGTGAGGAGGCCGAAAGTCATGAGGAGGCCGCCTTGGGAGCGGTTCCTCCGGCGGTCTTTTTAGGACGTGACTTAGACCGCCATGCATCGGAGTTCCTCTGATCCTTTTGAGGCCTTTTGGACGAGGAGAACTGAGACCTTCCCGCGGGCCGAAAGGACCGAAACCTCGATTGTACCTTCCGTGGTTGAGGTCTGTTTGGTTTGGACTGGGGTAAGGAAGAGTCCTTTCCCTTGGATTGTTTAATGATTTCATCCAATCGTTCACCAAACAGGCGGTCGCCAGAAAATGGCAAACCGGTTTAGAACTTTTTCGAAGCGGAGTCTGCCTTCCATTCACGTAACCACATGGCCCTGCGGACTGCCACCGAATTGGCGGATGCTACCGCTGTACGGCTCGTAGAGTCCAGGACCGCATTAATGGCGTAGGACGCAAACGCCGACGCCTGAGAGGTTAAGAACACCACTTGCGGAGCAGATGTACGTGTGACTGCATTAATCTGCGCATGACAAGCTGAGATAGCTTGGAGTGCCCATACGGCTGCGAATGCTGGAGCAAAAGACGCGCCGATAGCTTCATAGATGGATTTCAACCAGAGCTCCATCTGTCTGTCAGTGGCATCTTTGAGTGAAGCCCCATCTTCCACTGCAACTATGGATCTAGCCGCCAGTCTGGAGACAGGAGGATCCACCTTAGGACACTGAGCCCAGCCCTTGACAACGTCAGGGGGGAAGGGATAACGTGTATCCTTAAGGCGCTTGGAAAAACGCTTATCTGGACAAGCTCGGTGTTTCTGGACTGCCTCTCTGAAGTCAGAGTGATCCAGAAACATACTCAATGGACGCTTGGGAGACCTGAAACGGAATTTCTCCTGCTGAGAAGCTGACTCCTCAATTGTAGGAGCTGGTGGAGAAATATCCAACACCTGATTGATGGTTGCTATAAGGTCATTCACTATGGCGTCACCATCAGGTGTATCCAGGTTAAGCGTGGTCTCAGGATCAGAATCCTGATCTGCTACCTCCTCTTCATCATCCAGAGAGTCTTCCTGCTGAGACCCTGAACAGTGTGATGAAGTCGAGGGAATTTCCCAGCGACCCCGCTTAGGCGGCCTGGGACTGCGGTCCATGTCAGAGACCTCACCCTGGGACCCATGGGTCACCCCAGGAGCACTCTGCAGCTCCAATTGAGGGGGGCCTGGGGTCAATGATTGAACAGTGCCCGGGGCCTGAGTCACCGGTCTGGACTGTAAGGCTTCTAGTATCCTAGCAGACCATTTATCCATAGTCTCAGACAGTTTGTCAGCAAACACTGCAAACTCCGTCCCTGTCACCTGGACAGTGGTAGCAGGTGGTTCCACCTGGGCCACCAGTAGCAGAGGCTCCGGCTGAGTAAGTGCCACAGGGGCCGAGCATTGCACACAATGAGGGTCCGTGGAACCTGCCGGTAGTATAGCCGCACATGAGGTACAGGTTGCAAAGTAAGCCTGTGCTTTGGCACCCTTGCTATTTGCAGACGACATGCTGTTGTCTCCCTGAGTACAATCCAGGAGGGTATATAGCCAAAAATCAACAGTGCGACAGTACAGTGTAAATGTATAGCATATAAGCATATATATATATGTACACTTCTGCACTCAGTGGGGCCAGCACCTCAGGTGCTGCTTACCGACCGCTCAAAGCGGTTGTGTGATCACCAGAATCCCTGCATGGGCCTCCCAGAGCCTGTTGTCTCTCCTCTCCAGCGTTAGAAGTGCTGACAGGAATGGCTGCCGGCGTTCTGTGGAGAGGAGGGGGCCGTGGGCGTGCCCTAGAAAGTGCGGGTATCTGGAGCCCCAGTGTGCTGTATGAGGGGGGAGGAGGATACAAAGTATGCTCCAACCCTCAGCACTAACGTCCTGTGCAGCGTCCCGCCCTTCCCCTGACTGGCAGGCCTGGGGGCGGGAATATGCGATACTAGGCCGCAAAAGCCGGGGACTAAAGTAATAAGCGCGGCCGGCATATAAGCGCGGTCGGCGCGGTAGTCCCCGGCGCACAAACACACCCAGCGGTGCTGAAGTGTATATGGCCACCAGCGCTCCATGCGCGGTTCCCACGGGGACACAGAGTACCTCACAGCGCGGCCGGCGCGGAAGTCCCCGGCGCACTAACACACCCAGCAGTGCTGCAGTGTGTGTGGCATCAGCGCTCTATGCGCGGTCCCCACGGGGACACAGAGTACCTCACAGTAGCAGGGCCTTGTCCCTGTCGATACTCGGCTCCTGTCAGCAGATTCCCCAGGGGCTGCGGAGGGAGCACGGTCTCATGTGCCTGGAGACCGATTAGGATCCCACTTCACCCAGAGCCCATTAAGGGATGGGGAAGGAAAACAGCATGTGGGCTCCAGCCTCTGTACCCGCAATGGGTACCTCAACCTTAACAACACCGCCGACAAGAGTGGGGTGAGAAGGGAGCATGCTGGGGGCCCTGTTATGGGCCCTCTTTTCTTCCATCCGACATAGTCAGCAGCTGCTGCTGACTAAGATGTGGAGCTATGCGTGGATGTCAGCCTCCTTCGCACAAAGCATAAAAACTGAGGAGCCCGTGATGCACGGGGGGTGTATAGGCAGAAGGGGAGGGGTTACACTTTTTAAAGTGTAATACTTTGTGTGGCCTCCGGAGGCAGAAGCTATACACCCCAATTGTCTGGGTCTCCCAATGGAGCGACAAAGAAAAATATTTTTCTGTGTGTTGTGTTTTTTTTTATCTTTACTAGAAATTCATGGTGGCCATGTCTAATATTGGCATGACACCATGAATTTCGGGCTTAGGGCCAGCTATACAGCTAGCCCTAACCCCATTATTACCCGGCGAGCCACCCGGCATCAGGGCAGCTGGAAGAGTTGGATACAGCGCCAGAAGATGGCGCTTCTATGAAAGCGCCATTTTCTGGGGTGGCTGCGGGACTGCAATTCACAGCGGGGGTGCCCAGAAAGCATGGGCACCCTGCACTGTGGATTCCAATCCCCAGCTGCCTAGTTGTACCCGGCTGGACTCAAAAATTGGGCGAAGCTCACGTCATTTTTTTTTAAAATTATTTCATGAAATTCATGAAATAATTTAAAAAGAAGGGAATTTTGTTTACTTACCGTAAATTCCTTTTCTTCTAGCTCCAATTGGGAGACCCAGACAATTGGGTGTATAGCTATGCCTCCGGAGGCCACACAAAGTATTACACTAAAAGTGTAAAGCCCCTCCCCTTCAGCCTATACACCCCCCGTGCTGCTACGGGCTCATCAGTTTTGGTGCAAAAGCCAGAAGGAGGAAAAATTATAACTGGTTTAAAGTAAATTCAATCCGAAGGAATATCGGAGAACTGAAACCATTTAACATGAACAACATGTGTATACAAAAAACAGGGGCGGGTGCTGGGTCTCCCAATTGGAGCTAGAAGAAAAGGAATTTACGGTAAGTAAACAAAATTCCCTTCTTCTTTGGCGCTCCATTGGGAGACCCAGACAATTGGGACGTCCAAAAGCAGTCCCTGGGTGGGTAAATAATACCTCATAATAGAGCCGTAACGGCTCCGTCCTACAGGTGGGACACTGCCGCCTGAAGGACTTGCCTACCTAGGCTGGCATCTGCCGAAGCATAGGTATGCACTTGATAGTGTTTCGTGAAAGTGTGCAGGCTCGACCAGGTAGCTGCCTGACACACCTGCTGAGCCGTAGCCTGGTGTCGCAAGGCCCAGGACGCTCCCACGGCCCTAGTAGAATGGGCCTTCAGTCCTGAGGGAACCGGAAGCCCCGAGGAACGGTAAGCTTCGAGAATTGGTTCCTTAATCCACCGAGCCAGGGTTGATTTGGAAGCTTGTGTCCCTTTACGCTGGCCAGCGACAAGGACAAAGAGTGCATCCGAGCGGCGCAGGGGCGCCGTACGAGAAATGTAGAGTCTGAGTGCTCTCACCAGATCTAACAAGTGCAAATCCTTTTCACATTGGTGAACTGGATGAGGACAAAACGAGGGTAAGGAGATGTCCTGATTGAGATGAAAAGGGGATACCACCTTAGGGAGGAATTCCGGAACCGGACGCAGAACCACCTTGTCCTGGTGAAACACCAGGAAAGGAGCTTTGCATGATAACGCTGCCAACTCAGACACTCTCCGAAGTGAGGTGACTGCTACTAGAAAAACCACTTTCTGCGAAAGGCGTGCGAGCGAAATATCCCTCATTGGCTCGAACGGTGGTTTCTGAAGAACCATCAGCACCCTGTTCAGATCCCAGGGTTCTAACGGACGCTTGTAAGGAGGGACGATGTGACAAACCCCCTGCAGGAACGTACGTACCTGTGGGAGTCTGGCCAGGCGCTTCTGAAAAAACACAGAGAGCGCAGAGACTTGTCCCTTAAGGGAGCCAAGCGACAAACCCTTTTCCAATCCGGATTGAAGAAAGGACAGAAAAGTGGGCAAGGCAAAAGGCCAGGGAGAAAACCCCTGAGCAGAGCACCACGACAGGAATATTTTCCACGTCCTGTGGTAGATCTTGGCGGACGTTGGTTTCCTAGCCTGTCTCATAGTGGCAATGACCTCTTGAGATAATCCTGAAGACGCTAGGATCCAGGACTCAATGGCCACACAGTCAGGTTGAGGGCCGCAGAATTCAGATGGAAAAACGGCCCTTGAGACAGCAAATCTGGTCGGTCTGGCAGTGCCCACGGTTGACCGACCGTGAGATGCCACAGATCCGGGTACCACGACCTCCTCGGCCAGTCTGGAGCGACGAGGATGGCGCGGCGGCAGTCGGCCCTGATCTTGCGTAACACTCTGGGCAACAGTGCCAGAGGAGGAAACACATAAGGAAGCTGAAACTGCGACCAATCCTGAGCTAAGGCGTCTGCCGCCAGAGCTCTGTGATCTTGAGATCGAGCCATGAATGTTGGGACCTTGTTGTTGTGCCGTGACGCCATTAGGTCGACGTCCGGCATCCCCCAGCGGCAACAGATCTCCTGAAAAACGTCCGGGTGAAGGGACCATTCCCCTGCGTCCATGCCCTGGCGACTGAGAAAATCTGCTTCCCAGTTTTCTACGCCCGGGATGTGAACTGCGGATATGGTGGATGCTGTGTCTTCCACCCACAGCAGAATCCGCCGGACTTCCTGGAACGCTTGCCGACTGCGTGTCCCACCTTGGTGGTTGATGTAAGCCACCGCTGTGGAGTTGTCCGACTGAATTCGGATCTGCTTGCCTTCCAGCCACTGCTGGAACGCTTTTAGGGCAAGATACACTGCCCTGATCTCCAGAACATTGATCTGAAGTGAGGACTCTTGCTGAGTCCACGTACCCTGAGCCCTGTGGTGGAGAAAAACTGCTCCCCACCCTGACAGGCTCGCGTCCGTCGTGACCACCGCCCAGGATGGAGGTAGGAAGGATTTCCCGTTCGATAATGAGGTGGGAAGAAGCCACCACCGAAGGGAAGCTTTGGTTGCTTGAGAGAGGGAGACGTGCCTATCCAGGGACGTCGGCCTCCTGTCCCACTTGCGTAGGATGTCCCATTGAAGAGGACGTAGGTGAAACTGCGCGAAAGGGACTGCTTCCATTGCTGCCACCATCTTCCCCAGGAAGTGCATGAGGCGCCTCAAGGGGTGTGACCGACCTTGAAGGAGAGATTGCACCCCTGTCTGTAGTGAACGCTGTTTGTCCAGCGGAAGCTTCACTATCGCTGGAAGAGTATGAAACTCCATGCCAAGATATGTCAGCGATTGGACCGGTGTCAGATTTGACTTTGGAAAATTGATGATCCACCCGAAACTCTGGAGAATCTCCAGAGTAACGTTGAGGCTGTGTTGGCATGCCTCTTGAGAGGGTGCCTTGACCAGCAGATCGTCTAAGTAAGGTATCACAGAGTGACCCTGAGAGTGTAGGACCGCAACTACTGTAGCCATGACCTTGGTGAAAACCCTTGGGGCTGTCGCCAGGCCGAACGGCAGTGCCGCGAACTGAAGGTGTTCGTTTGCTATGGCGAAGCGCAAGAAGCGCTGATGCTCTGGAGCAATTGGTACGTGGAGATAAGCATCCTTGATATCGATCGATGCTAGGAAATCTCCTTGGGACATTGAGGCGATGACGGAGCGGAGGGATTCCATCCGGAACCGCCTGGTCCTTACGTGTTTGTTGAGCAGTTTTAGGTCCAAAACAGGACGGAAGGACCCGTCCTTCTTTGGAACCACAAACAGGTTGGAGTAGAAACCGTGACCCTGTTGCTGAAGAGGAACCGGGACCACCACTCCTTCTGCCTTCAGAATGCCCACCGCCTGTAGAAGAGCCTCGGCTCGCTCGGGAGGCGGAGATGTTCTGAAGCATCGAGTCGGAGGACGAGAGCTGAACTCTATCCTGTAACCGTGAGACAGAATGTCTCTCACCCAACGGTCTTTTACTTGTGGCAGCCAGGTGTCGCAAAAGCGGGAGAGCCTGCCACCGACCGAGGATGCGGTGTGAGGAGGCCGCAAGTCATGAGGAAGTCGCCTTGGTAGCGGCACCTCCGGCGGTCTTTTTAGGGCGTGATTTAGACCGCCATGCGTCAGAGTTCCTCTGATCCTTCTGAGGCCTTTTGGACGAGGAGAATTGGGACCTGCCCGCACCCCGAAAGGACCGAAACCTCGACTGTCCCCTCCTCTGTTGGGGTGTTTTTGGTTTGGCCTGGGGTAAGGATGTTTCCTTTCCCTTGGATTGTTTGATGATTTCATCCAATCTCTCACCAAACAAACGGTCGCCAGAAAATGGCAATCCAGTTAAGCACTTTTTGGAAGCTGAATCTGCCTTCCATTCCCGCAGCCACAAGGCCCTGCGTATTGCCACCGAATTGTCGGCTGCAACCGCCGTACGGCTCGCAGAGTCCAGGACAGCATTGATAGCGTAGGACGCAAATGCCGACGTTTGAGAGGTTATGGACGCCACCTGCGGCGCAGACGTACGTGTGAGTGCGTCAATTTGCGCCTGACCAGCTGAGATAGCTTGGAGTGCCCATACGGCTGCGAATGCTGGAGCAAAAGACGCGCCGATAGCTTCATAGATGGATTTCAGCCAGAGCTCCATCTGTCTGTCAGTGGCATCCTTGAGTGAAGCTCCATCTTCCACTGCAACTATGGATCTAGCCGCAAGTCTGGAGATTGGAGGATCCACCTTGGGACACTGAGTCCAGCCCTTGACCACGTCAGGGGGGAAAGGGTAACGTGTATCCTTAAGGCGCTTTGAAAAACGCTTATCTGGACAAGCTCGGTGTTTCTGGACTGCCTCTCTGAAGTCAGAGTGGTCCAGAAACATACTCTTTGTACGCTTGGGAAACCTGAAACGGAATTTCTCCTGCTGAGAAGCTGACTCCTCCACTGGAGGAGCTGAGGGAGAAATATCCAACATTTCATTGATGGACGCAATGAGATCATTCACTATGGCGTCCCCATCAGGAGTATCAAGGTTGAGAGCGGCTTCAGGATCAGAATCCTGATCAGCTACCTCCGCTTCATCATACAGAGATTCCTCTCGCTGAGACCCTGAACAATGTGATGATGTCGAGGGGATATCATAGCGAGCTCGCTTAATCGGTCTGGGGCTGCGGTCCGTGTCAGAGACCTCACCCTGGGATCCATGAGACACCCCGGGAGGACATTGCTGTTCCAACTGAGGGGGACCAGGGGGCAATGATTCCACAGTGCCCCTGGCTTGAGATGCCGGCCTGGACTGCAAGGCTTCTAATATCTTAGCCATAGTCTCAGAAAGTCTATCAGTAAAAACTGCAAACTCCGTCCCTGTCACCTGGACAGTGTTAACAGGTGGATCTCCCTGGGTCACCCTTAGCAGAGGCTCCGGCTGAGAAAGTGCCACAGGGGCCGAGCATTGCACACAATGAGAGTCAGTGGAACCTGCCGGCAGTATAGCCGTACATGCTGCACAGGCAGCATAGTAAGTCTGTGCTTTGGCACCCTTGCTATTTGTGGACGACATGCTGTTGTCTCCTCTGAGCAATACAGGAGGGGATATAGCCAAAAATCAATTGTGCACCATACAGTGTAAAGTATAGACTATAATCAATAAACTATAAATACACTTCTGCACTAGTGGGGCCAGCACCACAGGTGCTGCTTACCGCCCGCGCAAAGCGTTTGTGTGGGCACCAGAATTCCTGCCTGGGTCTCCCTGAGCTTGTCTCTCCTCTCCAGCGTTAGCAGAGCTGAGAGGAATGGCTGCCGGCGTCCTGAGGAGAGGAGGGAGCCGTGGGCGTGACCCAGAAAAGTGCGGGAACTGGTGCCCCACTGTGCAGAGTGAGGGGGGTGGAGTATGCAAAGCATGCTCCAGCCCTCAGTGCTGCCGTCCTGTACAGCGTCCCGCCCTTCCCCTGACTGGCAGGGCTGGGGGCGGGAAGAAAGAGAGACTAGGCCGCAGAAGCCGGGGACTCGAGTAATAAGCGCGGCCGCCGTATAAGCGCGGTCGGCGCGGAAGTCCCCGGCGCACTAACAGTCCCAGCCGCGCCGCAGTGATCTCATGGCAGCGGCGGTCAGCGCGGCAGTCCCCCTACACACACACACTCAGCGACGCTGAGTGTATAGTGGCACAAACGCAGTCAGCGCTGCTGTCCCCGGTGCACTAGCACACCCAGCAATGCTGGAGTGTTGCTGTGCGCAGTCCCCACGGGGACACAGAGTACCTCCAAGTAGCAGGGCCATGTCCCTGAACGATACTCGGCTCCTATCCAGCAGGGTCCTCAGGAGCTGTGGATGGAGCACGGTCTCCTGTGCCTGGAGACCGATGGGATCCCACTTCACCCAGAGCCCTAATTGAGGGATGGGGAAGGAAAGCAGCATGTGGGCTCCAGCCTCCGTACCCGCAATGGATACCTCGACCTTAACAACACCGCCGACAAGAGTGGGGTGAGAAGGGAGCATGCTGGGGGCCCTGTCATGGGCCCTCTTTTCTTCCATCCGACATAGTCAGCAGCTGCTGCTGACTAAGCTGTGGAGCTATGCGTGGATGTCTGACCTCCTTCGCACAAAGCATAAAAACTGATGAGCCCGTAGCAGCACGGGGGGTGTATAGGCTGAAGGGGAGGGGCTTTACACTTTTAGTGTAATACTTTGTGTGGCCTCCGGAGGCATAGCTATACACCCAATTGTCTGGGTCTCCCAATGGAGCGCCAAAGAAAAAAGGGCTTCCCTATATTTTTGGTTCCCAGCCGGGTACAAATAGTCAGCTGGGGGTTGGGGGCAGCCCGTACCTGCCTGCTGTACCCGGCTAGCATACAAAAATATGGCGAAGCCCACGTCATTTTTTTTTGTTTGGGGGGGCAAAGAAATCCTGCATACAGTCCTGGAAGGAGGATGCTGAACCTTGTAGTTCGACAGCTGCTGTCTGCTCTCCTGCATACACTATTGGATGGAGTATGCTGAGCCTTGTAGTTCTGCAGCTGTCTGCTCTTCTGCATACACTAGTGGAGAATGAAGAACACATTGAAGAAGGAAATGACATCAGACCTTTTTTTTTTTGTTCACTGATAAAAAACGCATAAGGACGCAGTGAGCAAAAACGCAGCAAAACGCAGCAAAAAAACGCACCAAATCGCGGCAAAACGCGTGCGTTTTTTGCCGCGTTTTTTCAACGCAGGTGCGTTTTTGTGCGTTTTTAGCGGCCAAAAACGCACAAAAACGCAGCGTCAAAAAAACGCACTGTGTGCACATAGCCTTAAGGCCCAGTCACACTAAACAACTTACCAGTGATCCCAACAATGATACTAACTGATAGGGATAGCTGGTAAGGGGTGCTTCACACACAGCGAGATCGCTACTTAGATCGCTGCTGAGTCACGTTTTTTGTGAACTCATTAGCGATCTCGCTGTGTGTGACACTGAGCAGCGATCTGGCCCCTGCTGTGAGATCGCTGCTCGATACACACAGTGCTGGTTCGTTTTTTTATTGTTGCTCTACCGCTGATAAGCACACATCCCTGTGTGTGACAGCGAGAGAGCAACAATCCTGAATGTGCAGGGAGCAGGAGCCGGCGTCTGACAGCCTGAGGTAAGCTGTAACCAAGGTAAACATCGGGTAACCAAGGTGGTTACCCGATATTTACCTTCGTTACCAGCCTCCGCAGCTCTCATGCTGCCAGTGCCAGCTGCTGCTCCCTGCACACGCTAAGCTAAGCGGTGTGCACTGGTAACTAAGGTAAAGATCGGGTAACCATACCCGATGTTTACCTTAGTTACCAGTGTCCGCAGCTTCCAGACGCCAGCTCCGTGCAAGCGCAGCATCGCTTGCACGTCGCTGCTGGCTAAGGGCTGGTCACTGGTCGCTGGTGAGATCTGCCTGTTTGACAGCTCACCAGTGACCATGTAGCGACGCAGCAGCGATCCTGACCAGGTCAGATCGCTGGTGGGATTGCTGCTGCGTCGCTAAATTGTGACGGTACCCTAAGTTGCTAGGAGGTCGCTGGTGAGATGTCACACTAAGCGACGCTCCAGCGATCCCACCAGCAACCTGACCTGGCAGGGATCGCTGGAGCGTCGCTACACGTGGAAGCATGCTGCGCTTGGTAACTAAGGTAAATATAGGGTAACCAACCCGATATTTACCTTAGTTACCAGCGCACACCGCTTAGCGCTGGCTCCCTGCACTCCTAGCCACAGTACACATCGGGTTAATTACCCGATGTGTACTCCAGCTACGTGTGCAGAGAGCAGGGAGCCAGCACTGACAGCTGAGAGCGGTGGACGATGGTAACGAAGGTAAATATTCGGTAACCAAGGAAAGGGCTTCTTGGTTACCCGATATTTACATTGGTTACCAGCGTCTGCAGACGCCGGCTCCCTGCTCACTGCACATTTAGTTGTTGCTCTCTCGCTGCGATGTGTGCTTCACAGCGGGAGAGCAACAACTAAAAAATGGTCCAGGACATTCAGCAGCAACCAGCGACCTCACAGCAGGGGCCAGGTTGTTGCTGGATGTCACACACAGCAACATCGCTAGCAAGTTGTGCCTCAGCAGCGATGTTGCTAGCGATGTTGCTTAGTGTGACGGTACCTTTACCTACCATAGGTTTCTTAAGGCCCAGTCACACACAACGACTTACCAGCAATCCCGACAACGATACTACCTGATAAGGATCGCTGGAAAGTCGCTGGTGAGATGTCCCACAGTCAGACCTTACCAACGATCAGCGACCTGTATAACGATCTCGTCGGGCGTTGGGACCGTGTTAGGAGGTCGTTGGTAGGTGTCAAACACAGCGATGCGTCCTGCCCAGCAGTACATCGCCTTTTAAGAAAATGGTCCGGACCATTCTGCAACGACCGGTGACCTCACAGCAGGAGCCTGATCGCTGGTAGGTTTCATACAGAGATCGCTGGCGAGATCAGTGCTGCATCACAGAAACTGTGACTCAGCAACAATCTCGTTAGCGATCTCATTGTGTGTGACGGGGCATTTATTCTCTTTGTAAATTCCACATTAAGTGTTTTTCAGGGCACTTTGAGTCCCCCAGAATTATTACCCTTCCATGTGGTTTTAACCCTTTTTTATCATAGCCCTGATTGTTTGTGTCATTTTTAATCATGTAATTCAATAAAATTGTTATCATTTTGCACCGTACATACTCCTTTTCCTCTGTTTTTTTCATG
Source organism: Anomaloglossus baeobatrachus (assembly GCF_048569485.1). NCBI lineage: Eukaryota > Metazoa > Chordata > Amphibia > Anura > Aromobatidae > Anomaloglossus > Anomaloglossus baeobatrachus. The sequence continues at coordinate 43,821,040 of NC_134362.1, forward strand.
TATTCCATGGAGTAGGTGTCTACCACAGGGCCCCTCACTTGAGGAGGTCTCTCTGATGGTTATATATATTCATACCGGTTATGAGGCTCTTTGTTTATCTCAGGGAACAACTAGTGTTGGTGCGAATCCATTCGTACGTTCCAGACCATTGGCCACAACATTAATCTCTGACAGCTGGACTGGACCTGGAGAACTATCTCTTACCAGACGGCATCCGCAACTCTTCTTTTGATTAGCCGGCCTGGCACAGTATCATCATTGTGGCGTAATGCACATGTGACATCATGCCAGGCCGGCTAATCAAAAGAAAAAAAGAGCTGTGTTTTCCATTAGGTAACGAGCAGTTCTCCCGCTCCCATCTAGCTAGCAGAAATTACTACCATGGACGAATGGGAAGTGGGCGAATCGATTCGCACTAACTCTAAGGATAACTGTTATTGCGGGGGTCTCATTTAAACGTCTACATTTTTCTACATTCGATAAAAATGTACTGATTTCTACACTTTCTCCATTCCAAAAATATGTGAAAAATTAGACTGGACTTGGGCGTCATCGGAGTTCGGTTGAATTTTGTTTCACAGACCCATAGACTTACTGTATTTTTCATTTTATAAGACGCACTGGATTATAAGACGCACCCAAAATTTAGAGAAAAAAAAAGGAAGGGGGGATAGTCCGTCATCATCCAGTGATGTCTTACTGGGGAAGGGGGGGGGGGGGTCGGCAGCAGCGGTAGAGCGGGGGGGGGTCACAGGGGGCAGGGGCAGTGCAATGCTGCGGGCGGTGCGGCAGGTGTCCCAGATGCTCGGCGGCGCTGTAAGGCACAGAAAACATCTAGGAAGTGTCGGTGGTGTGGGCTTCAAAGTAATGGCGCCCCGGAGTCGGAGCATGGGCAGATTAAGCTCTCGGCTCCCAATGGGCTGGAGGTGGTGCATGCGCAGATAAAATCTTGAGCCGCTATTTGAAGTCCGCACCGCCGACATCAGGATGGCCCCTGCCTCACCACCTGCAGCACAGAGCGGTACACATCCCCGCAGCACAGAGCGACGCACAGCCCCGCAGCACAGAGCGGCGCACAGCCCCGCAGCATTGTCCCTGCCTCCTGCGACCCCTCTCCACCACCTCCCAGTAAGCTACATTCAGATATGACGCATGCCTCATTTTTCGCTCAATTTTTAGGAGGAAAAGTGCATCTTAAAATAAAAAAAAATACGATAAATTGCTAATTTGGATCCAACCCTCACATCAAAATCTCCACAATTTTTGGTGGATCACATGTACGGTGTGCAAAAAATCACGGACATGTAAATAGCCCCATAGACTATCACAGGTATGAGTGCTATACGTGAAAACCAAGGATAGCTCTGGTATGCAAAAATTGAACGTCTGAATGAGACTTAAATGTAAGAGTTAATACCTTTGGTGGTCATAATCAGAGTATCATCCTCTCTTCCATATCTTCCAAAGCAAAGACTGGTCACTATGTCCTGTAAGACAAAAAAGAGAACTTTGTTACTTACCGTAAATTCTTTTTCTTATAGTTCCATATTGGGAGACCCAGACTATGGGGTGTTTAGCTTCTGCCTCCGGAGGACACACAAAGTACTACACTTAAAAGTGTAGCTCCTCCCTCTGAGCTTATACACCCACTGATGAGCAGACTCAGCCAGTTTAGTGCAAAAGCTGAAGGAGAATAGCCACCCACAAGTAAAACAGAGCAAAAACCGGAACAACCGGAAACTCTGTCTACGACAACAGCCGGTGATAACACGCGGAACAAGAAATTGCCAACAGGCAACAGGGAGGGTTCTGGGTCTCCCAATACGGAACTATAAGAAAAAGAATTTACGGTAAGTAACAAAAGTCTCTTTTTCTTTATCGTTCCTTTGCGAGACCCTGGGTGGGAATAAACAGAAAAACTAAGAAGTAGGCAGAACCTAACTTCACAAGTGGGCGACAGCCGCCTGGAGGATGCGTCTGCCCAAGCTCGCATCTGCCGAAGCATGAGCATGCACTTGGTAGTGCTTTGAAAAGGTATGCAGGCTAGTCCACGTGGCAGCCTGACAGACTTGTTGAACCGTAGCCTGGTGCCTGAAAGCCCAAGAGGCACCGACAGCTCTGGTCGAGTAAGCCTTGATCCCCGGCGGGGGAGGCACTTGAGAACACTGGTAGGCATCCGAAATGGTCGACCTAATCCAACGGGCTAAGGTCGGCTTAGAAGCAGAAAGGCCCTTGCGCCGACCTGTGGTTAGCACAAAAAGAGAAGTGCACCGCCTAAGAGCAGCGGTGCGAGACAGATAGATCCGGAGAGCACGCACCAGATCCAGAGTATGCAACGCTTTTTCAAAGCGATGAACAGGAGCCGGACAAAAGGAAGGTAAGGTAATGTCCTGATTAAGGTGGAAGGGAGAGACCACCTTAGGGAGAAAGTTCGGAGTCGGACTTAGAACCACCTTGTCTTGATGAAAGATCAAAAAAGGTGACTCCGAAGAGAGCGCAGCCAAATCAGAGACTCTCCTGAGGGAAGTTATGGCCACCAGAAAGGCCACTTTCTGTGAAAGACGAAACAAACAAACCTCCCTAAGAGGCTCAAAGGGGGGTTTCTGCAAAACCGTGAGAACCAAATTAAGGTCCCAGGGATCCAAGGGCCGCCGGTAAGCGGAATGATGTGATACGCGCCCTGCATGAAGGTGCGGACCTGAGCCAGCCGGGCGAGACGCCGCTGGAACAGCACTGACAGAGCTGAGACTTGTCCCTTGAGAGAGTTGAGGGACAGTCCTAGCTGCAGACCGGACTGTAGAAAAGACAGAAGGGTCGGCAAGGAGAATGGCCAAGGAGGATGGCCGGAAGAGCGACACCAGGACAGGAAAATCTTCCAAGTCCTGTGATAGATCTTGGCGGAGGAAGACTTACGGGCCCGAGTCATAGTGGAGATAACTTCCGGAGGAATACCAGAAGCCGTCAAGATCCAGGACTCAAGAGCCACACCGTCAATTTGAGTGCCGCAGAATTCGGGCGGAAAAACGGACCTTGTGAGAGAAGGTCTGGACGGTCCGGGAGATGCCACGGCACCTCTACGGACAGATGGAGCAGGTCTTGGTACCAAGCTCGCCTGGGCCAGTCCGGTGCAATGAGGATGACACGACGGCCCTCCATTCTGATCTTGCGCAGGACTCTGGGCAAGAGAGCTAGAGGGGGAAACACGTAGGACAGACGAAACTGGGACCAGTCTTGAACCAGAGCGTCCGCGGCGAAGGCCTGAGGATCGTGGGAGCGAGCCACGTAAACCGGAACTTTGTTGTTGTGACGGGATGCCATTAGGTCCACGTCCGGAGTGCCCCATTTGCGGCAGATCGACTGAAACACTGCCGGGTGCACGGACCACTCGCCACCGTCCACGGATTGACGGCTGAGATAATCTGCCTCCCAGTTTTCCACGCCTGGGATGTGGACTGCGGATATGATGGACTTTGAGTCCTCCGCCCATTGAAGGATGCGTTGTACCTCCAACATTGCCAGGCGGCTGCGTGTCCCGCCTTGGTGATTGATGTAGGCAACCGCTGTTGCGTTGTCTGACTGGACTCGGATGTGCCTGCCCGCCAACAGGTGGTGAAAAGCCAGGAGAGCCAGAAGCACAGCTCTGGTTTCCAGAACACATTGATCGAAAGGGCTGACTCGGACGGAGTCCAAGTGCCCTGCGCTCTGTGGTGGAGACATACCGCTCCCCAGCCGGATAGACTGGCATCCGTGGTGAGGATCACCCAGGACGGGGCGAGGAAGGAGCGCCCCTGGGACAGAGAGAGGGGCCGAAGCCACCACTGAAGAGAGCTCCTGGTCTGTGGCGACAGAGCCACTAACCTGTGCAAGGAGGAAGGCCGCTTGTCCCAACAGCGGAGAATATCCAGCTGCAGGGGACGCAGATGGAACTGGGCAAAGGGAACAGCCTCCATTGACGCCACCATTTGACCCAGCACCTGCATCAGGTGCCTGAGGGAATAACGGCGGGGCCTCAGTAGAGAGCGCACCGCCAGTTGGAGGGACTGCTGTTTGACTAAGGGCAACTTCACAAGTGCCGGCAAAGTCTCGAACTGCATCCCTAGGTACGTGAGACTCTGGGTCGGAGTCAGAGTAGATTTGGGGAGATTGACAAGCCACCCGAATTGGGCTAGAGAGGCAAGAGTGAGCGAGACACTCCGCTGACAGTCTGCGCTGGATGAAGTCTTGACTAGAAGGTCGTCCAGGTAAGGAATCACTGCCAACCCCTGTAGGTGCAGGACCGCAATCACTGCTGCCATGACCTTGGTGAATACCCGAGGGGCTGTGGCCAACCCGAAGGGGAGAGCCACGAATTGGAAATGATCTTCTCCGATTGCAAAACGTAGCCAACGCTGGTGAGAAACTGCAATTGGCACATGCAGATAGGCATCTCTGATGTCGATGGATGCCAGGAAATGCCCTTGGGTTATTGAAGCAATGACTGATCGCAGGGACTCCATGCGAAAGTGCCTGAACATGCTTGTTGAGAAGCTTGAGATCCAGGATGGGCCGGAAGGAACCGTCCTTTTTGGGAACTAGGAAGAGATTTGAGTAGAAACCTCTGAACCATTCCCGGGCGGGCACCGGTACAATTACTCCGTTTGCCTGCAAGGATGCCACGGCCTGCGAGAAGGCGGCGGCCTTGGAGCAGGGGGGAGTTGAGAGAAAAAATCTGTTTGGCGGGCTGGAAGAGAATTCTATCCTGTAGCCGTGGGAGATGATATCCCTCACCCACTGATCGGAGACGTGTTGAAACCACGCGTCGCCAAAGTGGGAGAGCCTGCCACCGACTAAGGACGTTGCTGGCGCTGACAGATAGTCACGAGGAGGCTGCCTTAGTGGCAGCACCTCCTGCGGTCTTCTGTGGACGCGCATTTGGGCGCCAGTTGGATTTCTGGTCCTTGGCTGAGTTAGTGGACGAGGCCGAGGGCTTAGAGGACGGCCAGTTGGAGGAACGAAAGGAACGAAACCTCGACTGATTCCTACCCTGGACAGGTTTCCTGGTCTTGGTTTGTGGCATGGAAGTACTCTTCCCGCCAGTAGCTTCCTTAATGATTTCATCCAGCTGTTCACCGAACAAGCGGGACCCAGCAAAAGGGAGCCCAGCAAGGTACTTCTTTGAAGAAGCATCTGCCTTCCACTCTCGAAGCCACAAGATCCTGCGGATAGCGAGGGAATTAGCCGAAGCCACCGCAGTGCGGTGAGAAGCCTCCAGCATGGCAGACATGGCATAGGATGAAAAAGCTGAAGCTTGGGAAGTTAAGGTAACCATTTCGGGCATAGATTCCCTGGCGAGGGAATGCATCCCCTCTAGAGAAGCAGAGATGGCTTTGAGAGCCCACACTGCTGCAAAAGTCGGGGAGAACGAGGCCCCCGCCGCTTCATATACGGATTTGGCCAGGAGGTCAATCTGGCGATCAGTGGAATCCTTAAGGGAGGTTCCATCAGCCACCGACACAACGGTCCGGGCTGAGAGCCTAGACACCGGGGGGTCTACCTTTGGGGACTGAGCTCACTCCTTGACCACCTCAGGTGGAAAGGGAAAGCGGTCATCAGAGCCACGATTTGGGAAGCGTTTGTCAGGACAAGCCCTGGGCTTGGCCACAGCGGCCTGAAAACTGGAGTGGTTAAAGAACACACTCTTCACTCTCTTAGGCGAGGTAAACTGGTGCTTTTCTGCTAGAGAGGGTTGCTCCTCTGATACTGTCGGATTGAGATCCAGTACAGAATTAATGGAAGCAATCAAATCACTAACATCTGAGTCACTTTCGGACAGATCAATGGGGCACATGGAGTTAACCTCCGAGCCCCCCGTAAAGGCATCCTCCTCATCCTGCGAGTCAGCTCCTGAATCAGAGCCGCGGGACGAGGAAGGAGAGGGGACCCTGCGTCTCTTCTTAGGAGGACGGGGTCTGGGACCAAATGAGGAATCCTCTGTGAGCTCCGGTCCTGAGAGACCCCTAGCAGCCGAGGCACCCTGTGAGGGGAGCTGATGCATGTTCAGCAAAGTCCTGGACAGATGTCCCATGGAGTCAGAAAAAGACTGGGAGATAGACCTAGAAAAGGCTTCTACCCAAGCCGGAGGTTCAGGCACAGGAGCAGGAGCAGCCTGAGAGACCACTGGGTGTGAGACTCCAGGCTGAGGCACCGCCAGGTTAGAGCAGGCATCACAATGTGGGAATATGCTCGGTTCAGGCAGCAGGAGCTTACATGCAGTGCATACTGAATAAAGCTTTGGAGCCTTGCTCCTCGTGTGAGACATGCTGGAGTGGAGGCTCTGCCAGAGAATGAACCCCAGAGAGTATAAACAGAGGTCCACAACCGGAGACCGGTTGTGGCTTACCAGACCGCTGGAGCGGTGTTGTGTGCCCTCCAGATCCCGAAGCCCGGACCCCCAAGCACAGCACCTCAGCAGAGATGCTGCAGACCAGCGCTGCAATGCAGAGAGAACGCTGAAAAAATGGCCGCCGGAGCGAAGAGAGGGGGCGGGGCTTGCTTGAGGAGCGGGAACTGGAGGGCCATAGAGACCTACAGGGGAGAGGACACACACAGCAGTGGGGAGTGTCCCTCCCCTGCACAGAACGGCCGCCGGGAGGAGCCGAGCCTGTCCCTCTGCATGAGAGACAGGCGAGGTCAGTGAAACCGAAACTAGGCCTCTGGCAAAGCCGGGGCCTAAATTTGAGCGGCGCGGCCGGCGCGCAGGCACCATCGGCGCGGTTCTCAGGCGACAGCTAGAGAACCCGCCGGAAATGTCAGAAAACACAATCAGCACACTCTCCCACAACAATAAAGTACAGGGACCCGGAAAACTAAACGTCTCAGGTACTTAGCTTGCTGAGACGCAGGGCCATGTCCCTGGGGGGATGAGTGCTCCGGTCCAGCAGGGTCCTGAAGGGCTGCGGATGGAGACCGGTCTCCTGCCAAGCATGGAGACCGTGCTGGCTCCCACTTCAAGCCAGAGCCCAGGAGGGATGGTGAAGGAGCGCGGCATGTAAGGCTCCAGCCTAGGAATCAACCTTACAACACCGCCGACACAGTGGGGTGAGAAGGGACATGCCGGGGGTCCAGACGTGGACCCCACTCTTCAATCTCGTTCCAAAAGGAAAAAATCATATGAGAATGCATGTGTGGATGTATGCCTCCTGAACACAAAGCGATAAACTGGCTGAGTCTGCTCATCAGGGGGTGTATACGCTCAGAGGGAGGAGCTACACTTTTAAGTGTAGTACTTTGTGTGTCCTCCGGAGGCAGAAGCTAAACACCCATTGTCTGGGTCTCCCAAAGGAACGATAAAGAAAAGAATTTTACCATGTACCCTTGTCACATGTATCACTGAGCCTTATAATAAAGAGAAGAGCACACTAAAAACTATGGATAAGTCACATAAACACAAGTGCAGACATAAGCGATACCTGTCGTGGCTTTTATCGTGGCACCATATCTAATGGGATAGACTTCTCAAGTCTGTAGCCATGCTGGCAAATGTGGGCTGGGCATGACCAAGTGTCACGCTCCCCGGGTCCTCGGCTCCCCTCCCCGGGTCCTCTGCTCCGCTCCCCGGGTCCTCAGTCCCGCTCCCCGGCTCACCTGCCACGCTCCCCGCTCCCCAGCCTCCGGGGCCCGTCCTTCCCAGGCCCCCTGGTCTCCGATCCCGGCGCCCGACGGCTTCCCAGGCCCTGGCCGGCTCCCCTGCGTCCTCCTCTCAGCTTCCTTCCCTGGCTTCTGGCACCCGAGCCGCGCGCATGCGCATTAGGGCGCGCGGTCACTGACCCTTTCTTAAAGGGCCAGCGTCCATTAACAGGAAATGAGGCTAAACAGGTACAGGGTATAAAGGGGTTTATTGTCCAAGGGGGCGGGGCCTGATCTTCGTGTTTCCTAAGCTAGGAGTCAGGTCTCCTGGTGTCGCTGTGCATATACTCACCTATCTCTCTTGTAGAGCCGTGCCTGCCTCGCCATCCAGTCCTGCCGTATCCTGAACCCCGAACGCTGTCCATCTGCCATCCTGACAGTCCGCACCATCTCGGATCCCTGCGGTGACCCGTCATCTCGCTCCAAAGGTTCCGGACCCCGCCTAACGTCATCTCGGCTTCCGAACCTGAGCTGCGTCACCCGGACTACCACCCGTGACTCCGTGGTCCCAGGGACTTCTCCGCTATACTCGTGTGCACGGACTGTCCTGCTGTTTATAGTGTTCCAGCTACCGGACTCTTTACTACCATCTAGGAGTTCGGCCCAGTGGATCCACCTCCTGGGTCTGCCCGTCCACCTGGCCGTGACACCAAGTAAATGTCCTTGGCTTTTCTTTGGTAATCTATTGTAATTTGACTGACGTTTCCAGTGACATTTATGAAATTATGAAAGCTACTCAAGTCCCATGCATTCTGCAAGTAGCGCATGCGCAGTGACTTGCGCCACTCTCCGCTGTGTGCACCCAGTCAAGTCAAATCTTGTCAAATTTCAAGAAAAGAGGTTGCGGAAAAGCAAGGACTCTTTCCCGGCTTATCCACTAAGCAAAAAAGCGCAAGACACAATATTTATTTATTTAAGCTCTGCTCTGCTGCGACAACTTACTGGGGTTGATATGACGCTCAGTAGATTCTTATCTCGGTATAGGTGCACTTCCAGATTCTTCAATCCCACCAGAACAGCTTGAATGCTACGCGACTTCTGCTCCAATAAAGCCATTGTCATAACAGAGGCTGGCAGGGCCACCTTCCACAGCCGCTTTCCCTATCACAAGTGAGAGTTTCCATTGTTATCTATGGGTCTACCATAAGGATGTGTCACCAAAAAAAAAAAAATATATGTCTGGGCTTTACAGGCTTAGGACGGTTTCACAAATCAGAGTAGGGAATCAGATGTAAGGTCTGGCCGCGGGCCTCCTCCCCCGAAAATAATATGAGAATGGTGAGTTTATATCAGGAGACCCGTGGCCGATTCTTGGGGCCCGTCAATCACGGATGTGTGAAACCGGCCATAGGTATAGGATCTGGTGCTCACACCTTCTGAGAGTATCCAAGCAGCATCTCCTGGGAGGTCCCAATTATGATATTCTTCTGTACACGGACCATTCCCACCACCTGAGTGCTCAGCTCAATGCTATACTTGGGCCGCTTAGAATCTCTGAAAAAAAAAATAAAATCCGATATTAACTCATTAATGCTTGCTATACTGTGTATTACAATGTATGTATTTATTCCTAAAACCAGAAATCTCCTAACTACTACATCCATAAATCCAGACAGTTTAGCTCGAGAACTGATCTTCCAGATACTTTTGACCCTTTGTGGTTTCTCCAAAAGATATTTTATAAAGTCTCAACACATTTGTCCAACATTTTACTCCCCGGCTGCCATAGATCAAGCAGTAACGGCAAAAGAGCCAATTACTTAATATTTATAAAAAAAAACAAAAAAGAACCCAAACAATCTCATTGCCAATCCTCCACTGCTCTGCTTCCAACACTTCTCAGGTCCCCTTCCAGCCTCTGTTCTTTCTTCTCCACCTGTAAGGACATGTGATTGCTGCAGTCAATCACTTTTACAGTAGCTCCATTTCCCCTTCCAGTCTCTGTACTTCCACTTTCATCTGGATGGACAAGTGATTGCTGCAGCCAATTACTTTTACAGTAGCTCCATTTCCCCCGCCAGTCTCTGTACTTCCGCTTTCATCTGAATGGACAAGTGATTGCTGCAGCCAATCACTTTTACAGTAGCTCCATCTCCCCCATCAGTCTCTCTACTTAGACTTTCATCTAGAATGACAAGTGATTGCTACAGTCAATCACTCTTTGCAGTAGCGCCATGTCCCCCGCCAGTCTCTGTACATCAACTTTCATTTGGATGGACATGTGACTGAGGCAGCCCATCAATGGCCAGTCATGTCTCAGTCCAGATAGAGCAAGAGGTACAGAGACCAGCAGGGGACATGCGACTACTGCTGCCAGAGATTGGCTGCATCAATCACAAGTCCATCCAGAGCCTAGATGGAAACCAGAGTAGCACTGGAAAGGCACTGACCGTGCATCGCTAAACTGAGGATTACATTTTGAACGTTTTTCACCATTTATTTATTTTAAACATGAAATGTCCAGTGGTTAAAAAATGGCTGCTGTCATTTTACTGTTTCCTAGTCCCAACTATATAATGAGGGAGAGGTCAGATCAGAACTGATGGACATGGGGAGAAAACACAGCATCCAGGGAAAAACAAGAGCAGAGCGGAAGAGAAGGAGCCGCTCTGATTATGTATGTCTGCAGAAGGAGCGGTCTATAATTGCTCTGAGCCAGAAGAGATAATCACAGGGTGGAACAAGCAGATAATTATTAACTACCTGTTGGTAAGTTCTTAACGCCATAGCAAAGAAAATAAAACTCCTGGATAACCTTTTAAATATATAAATAAATATATATACATATATATACATATACATATATATATAATATATATATATATAATATATATATATGTTATATATATATACATAATATATATATATATTTTATATATATATATATATATATATATACATACACACACATATACATACATATATATATATATATATATATATATATATATATATATATATATATATATATATATATATATATATATATATATATATATAAAATATATATATATATATATATATATTAAAAAAAACATTTACACCAATTTATGGTGTAAATTATAAATATTTTTTTTCATATCGAAGTATTGATAAATAATTTGAATTTATAAAAATAAATAAATAAAATAATGATATTATATTCAACTTTAAAAGGTAATATGTTATGTAATATGTTAAGTGGAAAAAATTGCAGTTAAAAAAAATAATAAAAAAAAATATAATAAGAAGACTAAATAATATATATAAAAATGCCTCCCCGTCGGGGAATTGAACCCCGGTCTCCCGCGTGACAGGCGGGGATACTCACCACTATACTAACGAGGACAAGCTGAAAAGCAGCTGAGCCCCAGCTGTCTCCAGAAATCGGAGATGGAACTTGACCATGTCTAATAAAACATTTTAAAGGGAACCTGTCATCAGAAATTTGGCTTTCAACCTAAATGTTTCCCCCTCTACAGCTCCTGGGCTGCATTCTAGTAAGGTTTCTATACTTTTTGTGCCCCCTTTTAAACCAAAATAAATACTTTATAAAACTGTACCTTTCGGTTTGAAAATCTTGTAAATCGTCCATGGGGGCGGGCCGTGTGGCGTCCGTTGCTGTATCTTATGCCGTCCCCCATGCTTCAAATCATCCCTCAGGACGCCGCCCACTGCGCCCGAGGTCCCGTGCACGCCGGGACACCTGGTGACGTGGTCGCAGGCACGAGAGTATGGGCGGCGCTGTGATTGCATCGCAAGTGCGCGCCTATACTCTCGTGGGCGCGCTCTCCCCTCTGCACGTCGCTCAGATCCTCTCCGCTTCTCCTGTAGTGGCCTGCCCCGCTCCTCCCATCTATTTCCTGCTGCAGGGTACGATGGGAAGGAGGTGACGTCGGGACGGCGCAGAACGCTGGAGGCAGTGGGGAAAGGGCGGGCACGAGAGTATGGGTGGGCACTTGCGATGCAATCACAGCGCCGCCCATACTCTCATGCCTGCGACCACGTCACTAGGTGTCCCGGCGTGCACGGGACCTCGGGCGCAGTGGGCGGTGTCCTGAGGGATGATTTGGAGCATGGGGGACGGCGTAAGATACAGCAACGGACGCCACACGGCCCGCCCCCATGGACGATTTACAAGATTTTCAAACCGAAAGGTACAGTTTTATAAAGTATTTATTTTGGTTTAAAAGGGGGCACAAAAAGTATAGAAACCTTACTAGAATGCAGCCCAGGAGCTGCAGAGGGGGAAACATTTAGGTTGAAAGCCAAATTTCTGATGACAGGTTCCCTTTAAGAGCTTTCAACCCCGATTCATAAAGATTGACGCTTAGTACGCAAGTCTTTACAAAGAATGTGTTGGAGTGAGACATATCTAACTCATTCAAGGGAACCTGGAAGGTCTGATAATGATATTATCTAGCAGTTATAGGGTTAGGCTATGTGCGCACGTTGCGTACAGTTCACTGCAGAAATTTCTGCAGCGATCTGAAGAGCACATGTGCGCTTTAAATCGCTGCAGAAATGTCCGTAGTGAAAGCCGATTCCATGCGCTCTGCCTGCAGCTCCTCCCATAGACAGAGCAGGAGCTGCCGGCAAAGCGCAGGAAAGAAGTGACATGTCACTTCTTTTTACGCAGCGCTTCGGCAGTAGCCGAAGCGCTGCGCTCTTAAACGCCACGTGCGCACAGCCCCTGCACAATCTCCATAGACTGTGCAGGGGACGCAGGACGCATGCAGTTACGCTGCGCTACAAAGCGCAGCGTAACTGCATGTATTTACGCAACGTGCGCACATAGCCTTAATCTACAGGCTAATAGTGTTATGACAGTGCCCGATGTAAGCACTGACCTATAATTTCTCCGGCCATGACTGTATGACTAAAAGCTGGCGGCTCCCGGAAGAAATAAAGTTCAATTTCTCCCAGGTGCCGCACTTTCATTAATTTGCAGATTAACCTCATATCTGCAAGTAAATAGCCCCTCTTAATTCAGGACACCTTTTGGCTCTTGTGCGCCACCTTAAGGCACCATAGTCTAGATTACAACATTGCACTCTCAAAAAAAGGAAAACAAGGTTTATTCTTTGCAATTCTTGTATTTTTATTTATATAGAAATGTGACAGGGGGACGTTTCGGCCCAATAAGGCCTTCCTCACGCCTAGTCACTAGGATGAAGAGAAAAAATGGTAATCAGTTTTATACAATAATATACAATATTTACATATATACAAACAAAAAAAAACACAAAAAAAACCACTAAGAGTATGGTCTTGATGCATTAGAGACAACGAAAAAAAGAGAGAACAATAGAAAGGAATAAAAAACTAAGTCTAGGAGCAGAATGAAAGAAAAGAATGAAGAAGGTGGGGAGAAGGAGGGGGGGGGGAAGGAAAAGAGAGGGGAGGGACGAACAGTATGGGGTCCGGGCATACCTTCAAGTAGAAGATTTGGCTTATATGGAACAGATTCTGCTAGATGCAGGGAGAAGGAGGGGGGGGAAGGAAAAGAGAGGGGAGGGACGAACAGTATGGGGTCCGGGCATACCTTCAAGTAGAAGATTTGGCTTATATGGAACAGGTTCTGCTAGATGCAGGAATCCCTGCATCTAGCAGAATCTGTTCCATATAAGCCAAATCTTCTACTTGAAGGTATGCCCGGACCCCATACTGTTCGTCCCTCCCCTCTCTTTTCCTTCCCCCCCTCCTTCTCCCCACCTTCTTCATTCTTTTCTTTCATTCTGCTCCTAGACTTAGTTTTTTATTCCTTTCTATTGTTCTCTCTTTTTTTCGTTGTCTCTAATGCATCAAGACCATACTCTTAGTGTTTTTTTTGTGTTTTTTTTGTTTGTATATATGTAAATATTGTATATTATTGTATAAAACTGATTACCATTTTTTCTCTTCATCCTAGTGACTAGGCGTGAGGAAGGCCTTATTGGGCCGAAACGTCCCCCTGTCACATTTCTATATAAATAAAAATACAAGAATTGCAAAGAATAAACCTTGTTTTCCTTTTTTTGAGAGTGCAATGTTGTAATCTAGACTATATTACTGGACTTTGGTCCTCACATTTGCACCTCAACCTTCTTGACAGGCCGTGTGCACACCATAGCCTCTCTACCTTAAGGCACCAGTCAGGGATTGTACTACATTTCCATTGTCGTTTATGCTAGTTTTATGAATTCGCCAGCCTCGCATCCTCCACATAAGCGCCCCCAAAAAGAATTAGGACCGTTTCACATATCCGGCATTTCGCCCGATTACCAGATCCAGCACACAGTATACAGCATACAGTACAGTATAATAGAGTACAATGGCATCGCGGCAACCTCCAGTCACATGCTGTCATGTGACCGGAGCATGTGACCGGAGCTTGCCGCGATGCCATTGTACCGTATTACACTGTACTGGAGTGTGCCGGATCTGGTAATCCGGCGAAATGCCAAATGTGTGAAACGGCCCTTAGCGAACTATTTAGGTCTGCCGAACAAAAGTCACTATACTTATGCATGACTACGAATTTCAAACAGTTTTATGCCAGAATTGTAGCTAAATCCAGTTGATGAATCGGGGTCAATATCCTTCTACGGTCAGGGTATTATGATGATCTCCAATCTCAAACACAAGTTTAATACAATGCCATACCTGCGGAGGATGTATACGTTACCATTGCGGCATGCAACAGTAATACGGTATTCAATATCATACTGTCCATTTACATCCAGAAGAGCCGGGACGCTGGGAAGACTGACCTGTAAGAATGACGATTATTTATTATTCTGCACTAACAACAAAGGTAAGGATTCACTAGTGACCTGTCAAGTAGAGCAGAGCAGCCAGTTGTAGCCCGTGGCTTGGACACCATGGATCATGTGGGACACATTGATTTTTCATTTTAGTTGGGAAACAAATGTATCTTGTATAGAGTCAATGTCACAATATCAATCTAGATAAAATGGTACATAAGACGCTCACCCGGGTCAGTATAGTAAACGCCTCTGGATCCAATATAAATATTTCTCCACTTTCTGTCCCTATGACGAGGCAGCACACAGCGTCGTCATCTGCCATGTTCTTCTTCAGAGTCCCCATACAAGTGATCACGGTCTAGATATAGATTAAAAATAGGTTTAATGATATCATTGGATTATAAAGGAAACATGACAATATAAGTAATCGTGTTCGGTACAAAGAGGTCAAGAAAACACTGACAAAATACAGTATTCACAAACCTATTCACTTCCAGATAAACTTATATGACAACATAGTAGTGGGACAGTCTACTGGGCAGAAGGAATCCTTCTAATTTGTCAAATAGGTTCATTTAAGCTATCAAATTGCAACCTATTTAATAATGAATTTAGTACTATGTAAAATGATCAAGGAATTAAAAAAAAAAAAAAAATTCAGGTCCCACCGAGATTTGAACTCGGATCGCTGGATTCAGAGTCCAGAGTGCTAACCATTACACCATGGAACCTGACATGAAGGCTCAAGGTCATCCCTCCATCATGTGATTCTTGTCCATCAAAATGACCATTACTGGAATTTTGTAAATTTTTTATCAAGTTCCCTTGTTCTGGCAATTGCATTGACGTTAAATGCAATAAGTACAAAATGAAAATGGTCTCAGAATGAATAAAAAAAATAAGCCTCCCCGTCGGGGAATTGAACCCCGGTCTCCCGCGTGACAGGCGGGGATACTCACCACTATACTAACGAGGACTGACTTCTAAAAACTTGGCTAAAAAGTAAAGCCAGGTTTTGTGGAAAAATCTGACTTAGGCTATATCCAAACACTGCATTTTTGTGGTGACCACAAAAATTCACCAAAAAAAACACCCTGTGTAAAAAAAAAAACAACCCACATCAAAAATGCATGCGTTTTTAGGCCATGCAATTTTTTATGCATTTTTTTTTTTTATCACCAATGGGTAAAAATAATGCTGCATTTTTGAGGCCCCAGAAAAAAAGTATGACCTGTCCAATGCCACCGTCAGTCATCCCAAATTATCCAAGCAAGTCCTCGTTAGTATAGTGGTGAGTATCCCCGCCTGTCACGCGGGAGACCGGGGTTCAATTCCCCGACGGGGAGGCTTCATTTTTTCTTTTTTTATTCGGAGACCATTTTCATTTTGAACTTACTGCATTTAATGTCAATGCAATTGCTACAACAAGGAACTTGTTAAAAAATTAGCAAAATTCCACCAACGTTAACTTTGATACAAGGGTCACAGGAAGCAGGACTGATCTTCAGCATTCATGAGGGGCAGCAGGAGCAGTTCCAGAGTCTCCAGCACAGCTGTAAGTATGGAGCACTTGCTCTAATCTCCCTATCCCTTCTACCACCATTTTTAAGCTTACATGGGGATCAATTCTGGACTGGAACAAGGCTATGTCCGCATGTGTGCGTTCTGGTTGACAAAATGCAGTGTTTTGACAGCAGTAAACACTGCGTGTGCCTAAAAACATGCATCCAAAACGCTGCGTT
The DNA here is from genome assembly GCF_048569485.1 of Anomaloglossus baeobatrachus. NCBI lineage: Eukaryota > Metazoa > Chordata > Amphibia > Anura > Aromobatidae > Anomaloglossus > Anomaloglossus baeobatrachus. The sequence goes on from NC_134362.1 coordinate 43,837,175, forward strand.
TGGAATACATTTCGGATGCGTTCTGGATGCATTTTTGACAGTGTGCTTCGAAAGGCAGAGAGAGAGTAGGTGGAAAATGCAACCAAAAAACGCACAAAAGAAGTGACATGCTTCTTTTTGAAACACATTGATTTTGTCAAATATTTGGCATCCAAAACGCAATGAGCGCATGGAATTTGCAGACTTCTCATAGACTTTGCTGGGGAGACACAACGCATGCATTTTGACAATGAGACGCTGCAGTTTGAAACACAGCCAAAACGCAGGAAAAATGCACACGTGCGCACACAGCCTAAAAATGCTGGATACAAAAAAATTGTCTATGATGCTACTAGCAATTACAGTGAAAACTTTATTTATTGATATGATTCACATATGACCTGTCCAATTCAACCACAAGAGCATTTCTAAGCCAGCCCTCAAGTCCTCGTTAGTATAGTGGTGAGTATCCCCGCCTGTCACGCGGGAGACCGGGGTTCAATTCCCCGACGGGGAGGCTTGATGTTTTATATTTATTTTTTTTCAAACCTCTCTGTATAGAAATAAAAAAATTGTTTAAAAGAACAGAGAGTCCTCAGTGGTTGATACCTTTTAATGGCTAACTGAAAAGATGGTAATAATTGCAAGCTTTCGAGACTACTCAGGTCTCTTCATCAGGCATGGTATAACCAAAATCTGAAGAGTCACGTATTTATACACAACAGGACTTAGAATAGTGCAGTAAAAAAAAAAAAAAAAAAAAAAAAAAAAAAAAAAAAAAAAGGAACAAGTTATATGAAACAGAACTATCTCTATGGCAGGGGGACAAGCTGTTCTAGCCATAAATACTGCTGCAGTTCAGTGTGAAAGTTTCACACTGAACTGCAGCAGTATTTATGGCTAGAACAGCTTGTCCCCCTGCCATAGAGATAGTTCTGTTTCATATAACTTGTTCCTTTTTTTTTTTTTTTTTTTTTTTTTTTTTTTTTTTTTTTACTGCACTATTCTAAGTCCTGTTGTGTATAAATACGTGACTCTTCAGATTTTGTGTTATACCATGCCTGATGAAGAGACCTGAGTAGTCTCGAAAGCTTGCAATTATTACCATCTTTTCAGTTAGCCATTAAAAGGTATCAACCACTGAGGACTCTCTGTTCTTTTAAACAATTTTTTTATCTCTACTGGCTAACACGGTACAAAGATATATTTTACTTGTGTATAGAAATAGTATTTTATGATACTTCTCGGCAGGCCAACGACTAGCACATTAGCTTTTTTCCAATCACTAATGCTGATTTTATCCCACCTAATGATGATCTGTTGGAAAGGGCCATAAGATCATATTACCCAACAAATCAGCGTTTTGCTTGCTCGTTGGGTGATCGGGAGCCTGTTCCTAGGAAAGCGCCTTCACAATGATGTGCGGTGTAAATGTACCTTAAGCCTTTACTATAACGAGACTTTATAAAATAAATAACATTTAAAAACGCGCTGCAAGTATGGCAGAGAACTTGGTTTGGTAACTAGAAAATCTATACCTTAAAAATTTGTGACTCACTGGCAGTGGTTTCTCCTGAAGATTTGTGACTCACTGGCAGTGGTTTCTCCTGAAGATTTGTGACTCACTGGCAGTGGTTTCTCCTAAAGATTTGTGACTCACTGGCAGTGGTTTCTCCTAAAGATTTGTGACTCACTGGCAGTGGTTTCTCCTGTTTTTCCAAAGTGGAAGCACAGAACCAACAACCATACAAGGTTCCATGGTGTAATGGTTAGCACTCTGGACTCTGAATCCAGCGATCCGAGTTCAAATCTCGGTGGGACCTGAATTTTTTTTTTTTTTTATTTCAATTTATAAATTAAAATTTCAACTAATACATTTCTGTTATTTCTATATCTTTATGTTTCCATTCAGCACTACTTCAGTGGATTAACTATATTTATCCAGCAGGATGACCCTTTTGAAAAGTACCAATTGTATCAAAAATGTCTTTCAATTTTACAAGAAGACTATATAGATGTGCATATTCACATTACATAGTTACTTAGGTTGAAAAAAAAATCCTAGGTCCATCTAGTTCAACCTTCCTCCACCAGTTCTACATTTTGTCCCTAAGTCACTTACAACCAACAATGTTGTGTGTACTGAGGAAATCATCCAGCCCATTTTTAAAAGCTATTATATTGTCTGCCATTACTACCTCTAGTGGTAGGGTATTCCACAGTCTGACTGCTCTAACTGTAAAGAACCCTTTCCTATTTAGCTGTCGGAATCGCTTTTCTTCCACTCGCAGTGAGTGCCCCCTGGTCCTTAGTATTGTCTTTGGAAGAAATACCGTGTTTTTCCAAAAATAAGACCTCCCCCAAAAATAAGCCCAGCAGTGCTGGATACGAAAAATTGTCTATGATGCCAACAGCAATTAAAGTTTTCACTGTATTACTTATGAGTCACATATGACCTGTCCAATGCAACCACAAGAGCATTCCTAAAGAAGCCATGCAAGTCCTCGTTAGTATAGTGGTGAGTATCCCCGCCTGTCACGCGGGAGACCGGGGTTCAATTCCCCGACGGGGAGGCTTTATGTTTATTTATTTTTTTCAAACCTCTCTGTATAGAAAAACGGATTTTTGTGTACTCACTGTAAAATCGTTTTCTCTTAGCCATCATTGGGGGACACAGGACCATGGGTGTTATGCTGCCTATCCATAGGAGGACACTAAGTAGATGCAAAAGCATAGCTCCTCCTCTGCAGTATACACCCCCTGGCCGGCCCAGGCAAGCTCAGTTTTAGTACACAAGCAGTAGGAGAAAAAACCCAGTAAAAACTTACCTCAACAGAGGAACATGAGAAAAGAAGAGTCATAACCAAATAAGGTACTGAGAAAACCAAGACCCAACAGGGCAACAGGGTGGGTGCTGTGTCCCCCAATGATGGCTAAGAGAAAACGATTTTACGGTGAGTACACAAAAAAGAGAATTTTGTTTACTTACCGTAAATTCTTTTTCTTATAGTTCCGTATTGGTAGACCCAGACCTTGGGTATTTAGCTTCTGCCTCCGGAGGACACACAAAGTACTACACTTAAAAGTGTAGCTCCTCCCTCTGAGCTTATACACCCCCTGGTGAGTCATACCCAGCCAGTTTAGTGCAAAAGCTGAAGGAGAATAGCCACCTACAAGTAGAACAGAGCAAGAGCCGGAACAACCGGAGACTCTGTCCACGACAACACCCGGTGATAACACGCGGAACAAGAATTTGCCAACAGGCAACATGGAGGGTGCTGGGTCTCCCAATACGGAACTATAAGAAAAAGAATTTACGGTAAGTAAACAAAATTCTCTTTTTCTTTATCGTTCCTTTGGGAGACCCAGACCTTGGGACGTTCCAAAGCAGTCCCTGGGTGGGAATAAACAGAAAAACTGAGAAGTAGGCAGAACCTAACTTCACAAATTGGCGACAGCCGCCTGAAGGATGCGTCTGCCCAAGCTCGCATCTGCCGAAGCATGAGCATGCACTTGGTAGTGCTTCGAGAAGGTATGCAGGCTAGTCCACGTGGCAGCCTGACAGACTTGTTGAGCTGTAGCCTGGTGCCTGAAAGCCCAAGAGGCACCGACAGCTCTGGTCGAATGTGCCTTGATCCCAGGCGGGGGAGGCACCTGAGTACTCTGGTAGGCGTCCGAAATGTTCGATCTAATCCAACGGGCTAAGGTCGGCTTAGAAGCAGGGAGGCCCTTGCGCCGACCTGTGGTTAGCACAAAAAGAGAGGTGCACCGCCTGAGCGCAGCGGTGCGAGACACATAGATCCGGAGAGCACGCACCAGATCCAGAGTATGCAGCGCTTTTTCAAAGCGATGAACAGGAGCCGGACAGAAGGAAGGTAGGGTAATGTCCTGGTTAAGGTGGAAAGGAGAGACCACCTTAGGGAGAAAGTCCGGAGTCGGACGGAGAACCACCTTGTCTTGATGAAAAACTAAAAAAGGTGACTCCGAAGAGAGCGCAGCCAAATCAGAGACTCTCCTGAGGGAAGTTATGGCCACCAGAAAGGCCACCTTCTGAGAAAGACGATACAAAGAAACCTCCCTAAGAGGCTCAAAAGGGGGTTTCTGCAATACCGTGAGGACCAAGTTAAGGTCCCAGGGATCCAAGGGCCGCCGATAAGGCGGAATGATGTGAGAGGCGCCTTGCATGAAGGTGCGGACCTGAGCCAGCCGAGCGAGACGCCGCTGGAACAGAACTGACAGAGCTGAGACTTGTCCCTTGAGAGAGTTGAGGGACAGTCCTAGCTGCAGACCGGACTGTAGAAAAGACAGAAGGGTCGGCAAGGAGAATGGCCAAGGAGGATGGTCGGTAGAGCGACACCAGGACAGGAAAATTTTCCAAGTCCTGTGATAGATCTTAGCGGAGGAAGACTTACGGGCCTGAGTCATAGTGGAGATGACTTCAGGAGGGATACCAGAAGCCGTCAAAATCCAGGACTCAAGAGCCACGCCGTCAATTTGAGAGCCGCAGAATTCGGGCGGAAAAACGGACCTTGCGAGAGTAGGTCTGGACGGTCCGGGAGATGCCACGGCATCTCTACGGACAGATGGAGCAGGTCTGGATACCAAGCTCGCCTGGGCCAGTCCGGTGCAATGAGGATGACTCGACGGCCCTCCATTCTGATCTTGCGCAGGACTCTGGGCAAGAGAGCTAGAGGGGGAAACACGTAGGACAGACGAAACTGGGACCAGTCTTGAACCAGAGCGTCCGCGGCGAAGGCCTGAGGATCGTGGGAGCGAGCCACGTAAACAGGAACTTTGTGGTTGTGACGGAATGCCATTAGGTCCACGTCCGGAGTGCCTAATTTGCGGCAGATTGACTGAAACACTGCCGGGTGCAGGGACCACTCGCCACCGTCCACGGTTTGACGGCTGAGATAATCTGCTTCCCAGTTTTCCACGCCTGGGATGTGGACTGCGGATATGGTGGACTTGGAGTCCTCCGCCCATTGAAGTATTCGTTGTACCTCTATCATTGCCAGGCGGCTGCGTGTCCCGCCTTGGTGATTGATGTAGGCAACCGCTGTTGCGTTGTCTGACTGGACTCGAATGTGCCTGCCCGCCAACAGGTGGTGAAAAGCTAGGAGAGCTAGAAGCACGGCTCTGGTTTCCAGCACATTGATTGAAAGGGCTGACTCGGACGGAGTCCAAGTGCCCTGCGCTCTGTGGTGGAGACATACCGCTCCCCAGCCGGATAGACTGGCATCCGTGGTGAGAATCACCCAGGACGGGGCCAGGAAGGAGCGCCCTTGGGACAGGGAGAGGGGCCGAAGCCACCACTGAAGAGAGCTCCTGGTCCGTGGCGACAGAGCCACTAACCTGTGTAAGGAGGAAGGCAGCTTGTCCCAACAGCGGAGAATGTCCAGCTGCAGGGGGCGCAGATGGAACTGGGCAAAGGGAACAGCCTCCATGGACGCCACCATTTGACCCAGCACCTGCATCAGATGCCTGAGGATATAACGGCGGGGCCTCAGCAGAGAGCGCACCGCTAGCTGGAGTGACTGCTGTTTGACTAAGGGCAACTTCACAAGTGCCGGCAAAGTCTCGAACTGCATCCCTAGGTACGTGAGACTCTGGGTCGGAGTCAGAGTGGATTTGGGAAGATTGACAAGCCACCCGAATTGGGCTAGAGTGGCGAGAGTGAGCGAGACACTCCGCTGACAGTCTGCGCTGGATGAAGCCTTGACTAGAAGGTCGTCCAGGTAAGGAATCACTGCCAACCCCTGGAGGTGCAGAACGGCAATAACTGCTGCCATGACCTTGGTGAATACCCGAGGGGCCGTGGCTAACCCGAAGGGGAGAGCCACGAATTGGAAATGATCTTCTCCTATTGCAAAACGTAGCCAACGCTGGTGTGAAACTGCAATTGGCACATGCAGATAGGCATCTCTGATGTCGATGGATGCCAGGAAATCCCCTTGGGTCATTGAGGCAATGACTGATCGCAGAGACTCCATGCGAAAGTGCCGCACCTGAACATGCTTGTTGAGAAGCTTGAGATCCAGGATGGGCCGGAAGGTACCGTCCTTTTTGGGAACTAGGAAGAGATTTGAGTAGAAACCTCTGAACCGTTCCCGGGCGGGAACTGGTACAATTACTCCGTTGGCCTGCAAGGAACAGAGAAAAAATCTGTTTGGCGGGCTGGAGGAGAATTCTATCCTGTAGTCGTGGGAGAAGATATCTCTCACCCACTGATCGGAGATGTGTTGAAACCAAGCGTCGCCAAAGTGGGAGAGCCTGCCACCGACTAAGGACGTCGCCGGAGCGGGCAGAGAGTCAGGAGGAGGCTGCCTTAGTGGCAGCACCTCCTGCGGTCTTCTGTGGACGCGCTTTTGGGCGCCAGTTGGATTTCTGGTCCTTAGCTGAGTTAGCGGACGAGGCCGAGGGCTTAGAGGACGACCAGTTGGAGGAACGAAAGGAGCGAAACCTCGACTGATTCCTACCCTGGGCAGGTTTCCTGGTTTTGGTTTGTGGCATGGAAGTACTCTTCCCGCCAGTAGCTTCTTTAATAATTTCATCCAGCTGTTCTCCGAACAGCCGGGACCCAGCAAAAGGGAGCCCAGCAAGAAACTTCTTGGAAGAAGCATCTGCCTTCCACTCTCGAAGCCACAAAATCCTACGGATAACAAGAGAATTAGCCGAAGCCACCGCAGTGCGGTGAGAAGCCTCCAGCATGGCAGACATGGCATAAGATGAAAAAGCTGAAGCTTGAGAAGTTAAGGCAACCATTTCGGGCATAGATTCCCTGGTGAGGGAATGCATCTCCTCTAGAGAAGCAGAGATGGCTTTGAGAGCCCACACTGCTGCAAAAGTCGGGGAAAACGCGGCCCCCGCCGCTTCATACACGGATTTGGCCAGAAGGTCAATCTGACGGTCAGTGGAATCCTTAAGGGAGGTGCCATCAGCCACCGACACAACGGTCCGGGCTGAGAGCCTAGACACCGGAGGGTCTACCTTTGGGGAATGAGCCCACTCCTTGACCACCTCAGGTGGAAAGGGGAAACGGTCATCAGAACCACGCTTTGGGAAGCATTTGTCAGGACAGGCCCTGGGTTTGGTCACAGCGGCCTGAAAACTGGAGTGGTTAAAGAACACACTCTTTGTCCTCTTAGGCGAGGTAAACTGGTGCTTTTCTGCCAGAGAGGGTTGCTCCTCTGATACTGGCGGATTGAGATCCAATACAGAATTAATGGAAGCAATCAAGTCACTAAGATCTGAGTCACCCTCGGAAAGATCAATGGGGTACATGGAGTTAGCCTCCGAGCCCCCTGTAAAGGCATCCTCCTCATCCTGCGAGTCAGCTCTTGAATCAGAGCCGCGGGAGGAGGAGGGAGAGGAAACCCTGCGTCTCCTCTTAGGAGGACGGGGTCTGGGCCCTGATGATGAATCCTCTGTGAGCTCCGGTCCTAAGGGGCCCTTAGCAGTAGAGGCACCCTGTGAAAGGGGCTGATGCATATTCATCAAAGTCCTGGACAGAAGTCCCATGGACTCAGCAAAAGACTGGGAGATACCTAGAAACTACCCAAGCCGGGGGTTCAGCCACAGGTGCAGAAGCAGCCTGAGAGACCACTGGGGGTGAGACTCCAGGCTGTGGCACCGCCAAGTTAGAGCAGACATCACAATGTGGATAGGTGCTCGGTTCAGGCAGCAGGAGCTTACATGCAGTGCATACAGTATAAAGCTTTGGAGCCTTGCTCCTCGTGTGAGACATGCTGCTGGAGTGGGGGCTCTGCAAGAGAATGAACCCCAGAGAGTATATACAGAGGTCCACAACCAGAGACCGGTTGTGGCTTACCAGACCGCTGGAAGCGGTGTTGTGTGCCCTCCAGATCCCGAAGCCCGGACCCCCAATGCACAGCACCTCAGCAGGGATGCAGAGTGTAGCCAGCGCCGAGTGAACCCTCTGAGAAAATGGCCGCCGGAGCGAAGAGAGGGGGCGGGACTTGGGGCGTTCCTGGAGGAGAGTGGGATCTGGAGAGCCATAGAGACCTACAGGGGAGGAGACACGCACAGCAGTGGGGAGTGTCCCTCCCCTGTGCAGAACGGCCACCGGGAGGAGCCGAGCCTGTCCCTCTGCATGAGTGACATGCGAGGGCAGTGAGCAGAAACTAGGCCTCCGGCAAAGCCGGGGCCTAAATTTGAGCGGCGAGGCCGACGCGCAGGCACCATCGGCGCGGTTCTCGGGCGACAGCTAGAGAAAGCGCCGGAAATGCCAATAAATACAGTAAGCACACTCTCCCCAAACAATAAAGCACAGGGACCCCCAATATATAAACGTCTCAGGTACTTAGCTGCTGAGACGCAGGGCCAGGTCCCTGGGGATGAGTGCTCCGGTCCAGCAGGGTCCTGAAGGGCTGCGGATAGAGACCGGTCTCCTGCCAGGCATGGAGACCGTGCTGGCTCCCACTTCAAGCCAGAGCCCAGGAGGGATGGTGAAGGAGCACGGCATGTAAGGCTCCAGCCTTGGAAATCAACCTTACAACACCGCCGACACAGTGGGGTGAGAAGGGACATGCCGGGGGTCCAGACGTGGACCCGCACTTCTTCAATCTTTTCCAAAAAAGAAAAATCATATGAGAATGCATGTGTGGATGTATGCCTCCTGAACACAAAGCGATAAACTGGCTGGGTATGACTCACCAGGGGGTGTATAAGCGCAGAGGGAGGAGCTACACTTTTAAGTGTAGTACTTTGTGTGTCCTCCGGAGGCAGAAGCTAAACATCCAAGGTCAAGGTCTGGGTCTCCCAAAGGAACGATAAAGAAAATCCATTTTTCTCTGACGCCTCATTGGGGGACACAGGACCATGGGACGTCCTAAAGCAGTCCATGGGTGGGAAACATAAAAGAAGACAACACAACCCAAGGACTAGGAACCAGTCCCAGACAGCCTGGAGCGCCTACTGAGAGAGGTGCTCTACTGCCGTTTGCAGAATTTTCCTACCCAGATTTGCCTCAGTTGAAACCTGGGTATGGACTCTGTAATGCTTTGAAAATGTATGTAGGCTAGACCAGGTCGCAGCCTTACACACCAGTTCCACTGAAGCCTGATGCCGAATTGACCACAAAGCACCAACTGCTCGCGTGGAATGAGCCCGCAGCCCACTAGGAATGGGCTTGAGTTGCAAGCGGTAGACTTCCTGGATCGCAGAGCGAATCTAGCGAGCCAGCGTCGTCTTTGAAGCTGCCTGTCCCTTCTTAGGCCCCTCAGGAATGACGAACAAAGAGTCCGTTTTCCTAAAGGGGGCTGTCCTGGATATGTAATATCTGAGAGCTCTGACGAGGTCTAACGAATGCAGAGACCTTTCCACCCTATGAACCGGGTGTAGACAAAAGGAAGGCAGGACAATGTCCTCATTCAAATGAAACGGGGTAAGAACCTTTGGAAGGAATCCAGAAGGGGCGCAGAACCACCTTGTCCTGGTGAAAGATCAGAAAAGGCTCGCGGCAAGAGAGTGCTGCCAACTCCGAAACCTGTCTGATGGACGTAATTGCCACTAAGAATGTTACCTTCCAGGACAGAAGAGCAAAGGAGGATTCCTTGAGGGGTTCAAAGGGAGACCTCTGGAGACCGTCCAGAACGAGGTTGAGGTCCCATGGTTCCAGCGGCCGTTTGTACGGGGGAACTAGATGGGAAACACCCTGGAGGAAGGTCTTGACTTGCGGTTTTTGAGCCAGGCGGCATTGGTTGAAGATTGAGAGTGCTGAGACTTGTCCTTTAAGGGAACTGAGAACCAACCCCGCTTGCAAGCAAGACTGTAGAAAGTCGAGAATTCTGGGGATGGCCAGAGGCATAGGCTGGACGTTAGTTTCCCTGCACCATGAAAGGTAGATTTTCCACGTACGGTGGTAAATGCGGGATGAAGCAGGCTTTCGGGCGCTGATCATGGTGGCAATAACCGCGGGGGAGAATCCCGCTCTTGTTAATACTCAGGTCTCAATGGCCATGCCGTCAGCTTCAGGGCTCTGGAGTTCTGATGGGAAATGGGCCCTTGGGTCAGCAAGTCTGGGATGTCTGGAAGGCGCCACGGTGCGTCTGTGAGCATTTGTACTGATTCGGCGTACCAGGCGCGCCTGGGCCAGTCCGGTGCCATCATTATCACCGGGACTCCCTCTGCCTTGATCTTACTGATTACCCGCGGCAGCAGGGGTAGAGGTGGAAATATGTAAGGCAGGAGGAAGTGGTGCCAGGAGCAGACTAGAGCATCCGCGCCGATGGACTGCGGGTCGCGTGACCTGGCTATGAACGCGGGTACCTTTGCATTCAACCTTGAGGCCATTAGGTCCACGTCTGGTGTGCCCAAATGAGTGCAGATGTGTAGAAACACATCTGGGTGGAGAGACCATTCTCCGGCAGCCAGGCCTTGGCGACTCAGAAAGTCTGCTGCCCAGTTCTCTACCCCCGGTATATGTACCGCTGATATCACTGATCCCGTCGATTTGGCCCAGCTGAGGATCTTGTGGGCCTCGAGATAAGCCGCTTTGCTGCGGGTGCCCCCCTGCCGATTGATATAGATTTGTGACTCACTGGCAGTGGTTTCTCCTCAAGATTTGTGACTCACTGGCAGTGGTTTCTCCTGTTTTTCCAAAGTGGAAGCACAGAACCAACAACCATACAAGGTTCCATGGTGTAATGGTTAGCACTCTGGACTCTGAATCCAGCGATCCGAGTTCAAATCTCGGTGGGACCTGAATTTTTTTTTTTTTTTATTTCAATTTATAAATTAAAATTTCAACTAATACATTTCTGTTATTTCTATATCTTTATGTTTCCATTCAGCACTACTTCAGTGGATTAACTATATTTATCCAGCAGGATGACCCTTTTGAAAAGTACCAATTGTATCAAAAATGTCTTTCAATTTTACAAGTAGACTATATAGATGTGCATATTCACATTACATAGTTACTTAGGTTGAAAAAAAACCCCTAGGTCCATCTAGTTCAACCTTCCTCCACCAGTTCTACATTTTGTCCCTAAGTCACTTACAACCAACAATGTTGTGTGTACTGAGGAAATCATCCAGCCCATTTTTAAAAGCTATTATATTGTCTGCCATTACTACCTCTAGTGGTAGGGTATTCCACAGTCTGACTGCTCTAACTGTAAAGAACCCTTTCCTATTTAGCTGTCGGAATCGCTTTTCTTCCACTCGCAGTGAGTGCCCCCTGGTCCTTAGTATTGTCTTTGGAAGAAATACCGTGTTTTTCCAAAAATAAGACCTCCCCCAAAAATAAGCCCAGCAGTGCTGGATACGAAAAATTGTCTATGATGCCAACAGCAATTAAAGTTTTCAATGTATTACTTATGAGTCACATATGACCTGTCCAATGCAACCACAAGAGCATTCCTAAAGAAGCCATGCAAGTCCTCGTTAGTATAGTGGTGAGTATCCCCGCCTGTCACGCGGGAGACCGGGGTTCAATTCCCCGACGGGGAGGCTTTATGTTTATTTATTTTTTTCAAACCTCTCTGTATAGAAAAACGGATTTTTGTGTACTCACTGTAAAATCGTTTTCTCTTAGCCATCATTGGGGGACACAGGACCATGGGTGTTATGCTGCCTATCCATAGGAGGACACTAAGTAGATGCAAAAGCATAGCTCCTCCTCTGCAGTATACACCCCCTGGCCGGCCCAGGCAAGCTCAGTTTTAGTACACAAGCAGTAGGAGAAAAAACCCAGTAAAAACTTACCTCAACAGAGGAACATGAGAAAAGAAGAGTCATAACCAAATAAGGTACTGAGAAAACCAAGACCCAACAGGGCAACAGGGTGGGTGCTGTGTCCCCCAATGATGGCTAAGAGAAAACGATTTTACGGTGAGTACACAAAAAAGAGAATTTTGTTTACTTACCGTAAATTCTTTTTCTTATAGTTCCGTATTGGTAGACCCAGACCTTGGGTATTTAGCTTCTGCCTCCGGAGGACACACAAAGTACTACACTTAAAAGTGTAGCTCCTCCCTCTGAGCTTATACACCCCCTGGTGAGTCATACCCAGCCAGTTTAGTGCAAAAGCTGAAGGAGAATAGCCACCTACAAGTAGAACAGAGCAAGAGCCGGAACAACCGGAGACTCTGTCCACGACAACACCCGGTGATAACACGCGGAACAAGAATTTGCCAACAGGCAACATGGAGGGTGCTGGGTCTCCCAATACGGAACTATAAGAAAAAGAATTTACGGTAAGTAAACAAAATTCTCTTTTTCTTTATCGTTCCTTTGGGAGACCCAGACCTTGGGACGTTCCAAAGCAGTCCCTGGGTGGGAATAAACAGAAAAACTGAGAAGTAGGCAGAACCTAACTTCACAAATTGGCGACAGCCGCCTGAAGGATGCGTCTGCCCAAGCTCGCATCTGCCGAAGCATGAGCATGCACTTGGTAGTGCTTCGAGAAGGTATGCAGGCTAGTCCAAGTGGCAGCCTGACAGACTTGTTGAGCTGTAGCCTGGTGCCTGAAAGCCCAAGAGGCACCGACAGCTCTGGTCGAATGTGCCTTGATCCCAGGCGGGGGAGGCACCTGAGTACTCTGGTAGGCGTCCGAAATGTTCGATCTAATCCAACGGGCTAAGGTCGGCTTAGAAGCAGGGAGGCCCTTGCGCCGACCTGTGGTTAGCACAAAAAGAGAGGTGCACCGCCTGAGCGCAGCGGTGCGAGACACATAGATCCGGAGAGCACGCACCAGATCCAGAGTATGCAGCGCTTTTTCAAAGCGATGAACAGGAGCCGGACAGAAGGAAGGTAGGGTAATGTCCTGGTTAAGGTGGAAAGGAGAGACCACCTTAGGGAGAAAGTCCGGAGTCGGACGGAGAACCACCTTGTCTTGATGAAAAACTAAAAAAGGTGACTCCGAAGAGAGCGCAGCCAAATCAGAGACTCTCCTGAGGGAAGTTATGGCCACCAGAAAGGCCACCTTCTGAGAAAGACGATACAAAGAAACCTCCCTAAGAGGCTCAAAAGGGGGTTTCTGCAATACCGTGAGGACCAAGTTAAGGTCCCAGGGATCCAAGGGCCGCCGATAAGGCGGAATGATGTGAGACGCGCCTTGCATGAAGGTGCGGACCTGAGCCAGCCGAGCGAGACGCCGCTGGAACAGAACTGACAGAGCTGAGACTTGTCCCTTGAGAGAGTTGAGGGACAGTCCTAGCTGCAGACCGGACTGTAGAAAAGACAGAAGGGTCGGCAAGGAGAATGGCCAAGGAGGATGGTCGGTAGAGCGACACCAGGACAGGAAAATTTTCCAAGTCCTGTGATAGATCTTAGCGGAGGAAGACTTACGGGCCTGAGTCATAGTGGAGATGACTTCAGGAGGGATACCAGAAGCCGTCAAAATCCAGGACTCAAGAGCCACGCCGTCAATTTGAGAGCCGCAGAATTCGGGCGGAAAAACGGACCTTGCGAGAGTAGGTCTGGACGGTCCGGGAGATGCCACGGCATCTCTACGGACAGATGGAGCAGGTCTGGATACCAAGCTCGCCTGGGCCAGTCCGGTGCAATGAGGATGACTCGACGGCCCTCCATTCTGATCTTGCGCAGGACTCTGGGCAAGAGAGCTAGAGGGGGAAACACGTAGGACAGACGAAACTGGGACCAGTCTTGAACCAGAGCGTCCGCGGCGAAGGCCTGAGGATCGTGGGAGCGAACCACGTAAACAGGAACTTTGTGGTTGTGACGGAATGCCATTAGGTCCACGTCCGGAGTGCCCCATTTGCGGCAGATTGACTGAAACACTGCCGGGTGCAGGGACCACTCGCCACCGTCCACGGTTTGACGGCTGAGATAATCTGCTTCCCAGTTTTCCACGCCTGGGATGTGGACTGCGGATATGGTGGACTTGGAGTCCTCCGCCCATTGAAGTATTCGTTGTACCTCTATCATTGCCAGGCGGCTGCGTGTCCCGCCTTGGTGATTGATGTAGGCAACCGCTGTCGCGTTGTCTGACTGGACTCGAATGTGCCTGCCCGCCAACAGGTGGTGAAAAGCTAGGAGAGCTAGAAGCACGGCTCTGGTTTCCAGCACATTGATTGAAAGGGCTGACTCGGACGGAGTCCAAGTGCCCTGCGCTCTGTGGTGGAGACATACCGCTCCCCAGCCGGATAGACTGGCATCCGTGGTGAGAATCACCCAGGACGGGGCCAGGAAGGAGCGCCCTTGGGACAGGGAGAGGGGCCGAAGCCACCACTGAAGAGAGCTCCTGGTCCGTGGCGACAGAGCCACTAACCTGTGTAAGGAGGAAGGCAGCTTGTCCCAACAGCGGAGAATGTCCAGCTGCAGGGGGCGCAGATGGAACTGGGCAAAGGGAACAGCCTCCATGGACGCCACCATTTGACCCAGCACCTGCATCAGATGCCTGAGGATATAACGGCGGGGCCTCAGCAGAGAGCGCACCGCTAGCTGGAGTGACTGCTGTTTGACTAAGGGCAACTTCACAAGTGCCGGCAAAGTCTCGAACTGCATCCCTAGGTACGTGAGACTCTGGGTCGGAGTCAGAGTGGATTTGGGAAGATTGACAAGCCACCCGAATTGGGCTAGAGTGGCGAGAGTGAGCGAGACACTCCGCTGACAGTCTGCGCTGGATGAAGCCTTGACTAGAAGGTCGTCCAGGTAAGGAATCACTGCCAACCCCTGGAGGTGCAGAACCGCAATCACTGCTGCCATGACCTTGGTGAATACCCGAGGGGCCGTGGCTAACCCGAAGGGGAGAGCCACGAATTGGAAATGATCTTCTCCTATTGCAAAACGTAGCCAACGCTGGTGTGAAACTGCAATTGGCACATGCAGATAGGCATCTCTGATGTCGATGGATGCCAGGAAATCCCCTTGGGTCATTGAGGCAATGACTGATCGCAGAGACTCCATGCGAAAGTGCCGCACCTGAACATGCTTGTTGAGAAGCTTGAGATCCAGGATGGGCCGGAAGGTACCGTCCTTTTTGGGAACTAGGAAGAGATTTGAGTAGAAACCTCTGAACCGTTCCCGGGCGGGAACTGGTACAATTACTCCGTTGGCCTGCAAGGAACAGAGAAAAAATCTGTTTGGCGGGCTGGAGGAGAATTCTATCCTGTAGTCGTGGGAGAAGATATCTCTCACCCACTGATCGGAGATGTGTTGAAACCAAGCGTCGCCAAAGTGGGAGAGCCTGCCACCGACTAAGGACGTCGCCGGAGCGGGCAGAGAGTCAGGAGGAGGCTGCCTTAGTGGCAGCACCTCCTGCGGTCTTCTGTGGACGCGCTTTTGGGCGCCAGTTGGATTTCTGGTCCTTAGCTGAGTTAGCGGACGAGGCCGAGGGCTTAGAGGACGACCAGTTGGAGGAACGAAAGGAGCGAAACCTCGACTGATTCCTACCCTGGGCAGGTTTCCTGGTTTTGGTTTGTGGCATGGAAGTACTCTTCCCGCCAGTAGCTTCTTTAATAATTTCATCCAGCTGTTCTCCGAACAGCCGGGACCCAGCAAAAGGGAGCCCAGCAAGAAACTTCTTGGAAGAAGCATCTGCCTTCCACTCTCGAAGCCACAAAATCCTACGGATAACAAGAGAATTAGCCGAAGCCACCGCAGTGCGGTGAGAAGCCTCCAGCATGGCAGACATGGCATAAGATGAAAAAGCTGAAGCTTGAGAAGTTAAGGCAACCATTTCGGGCATAGATTCCCTGGTGAGGGAATGCATCTCCTCTAGAGAAGCAGAGATGGCTTTGAGAGCCCACACTGCTGCAAAAGTCGGGGAAAACGCGGCCCCCGCCGCTTCATACACGGATTTGGCCAGAAGGTCAATCTGACGGTCAGTGGAATCCTTAAGGGAGGTGCCATCAGCCACCGACACAACGGTCCGGGCTGAGAGCCTAGACACCGGAGGGTCTACCTTTGGGGAATGAGCCCACTCCTTGACCACCTCAGGTGGAAAGGGGAAACGGTCATCAGAACCACGCTTTGGGAAGCATTTGTCAGGACAGGCCCTGGGTTTGGTCACAGCGGCCTGAAAACTGGAGTGGTTAAAGAACACACTCTTTGTCCTCTTAGGCGAGGTAAACTGGTGCTTTTCCGCCAGAGAGGGTTGCTCCTCTGATACTGGCGGATTGAGATCCAGTACAGAATTAATGGAAGCAATCAAGTCACTAAGATCTGAGTCACCCTCGGAAAGATCAATGGGGTACATGGAGTTAGCCTCCGAGCCCCCTGTAAAGGCATCCTCTTCATCCTGCGAGTCAGCTCTTGAATCAGAGCCGCGGGAGGAGGAGGGAGAGGAAACCCTGCGTCTCCTCTTAGGAGGACGGGGTCTGGGCCCTGATGATGAATCCTCTGTGAGCTCCGGTCCTAAGGGGCCCTTAGCAGTAGAGGCACCCTGTGAAAGGGGCTGATGCATATTCATCAAAGTCCTGGACAGAAGTCCCATGGACTAAGCAAAAGACTGGGAGATACCTAGAAACTACCCAAGCCGGGGGTTCAGCCACAGGTGCAGAAGCAGCCTGAGAGACCACTGGGGGTGAGACTCCAGGCTGTGGCACCGCCAAGTTAGAGCAGACATCACAATGTGGATAGGTGCTCGGTTCAGGCAGCAGGAGCTTACATGCAGTGCATACAGTATAAAGCTTTGGAGCCTTGCTCCTCGTGTGAGACATGCTGCTGGAGTGGGGGCTCTGCAAGAGAATGAACCCCAGAGAGTATATACAGAGGTCCACAACCAGAGACCGGTTGTGGCTTACCAGACCGCTGGAAGCGGTGTTGTGTGCCCTCCAGATCCCGAAGCCCGGACCCCCAATGCACAGCACCTCAGCAGGGATGCAGAGTGTAGCCAGCGCCGAGTGAACCCTCTGAGAAAATGGCCGCCGGAGCGAAGAGAGGGGGCGGGACTTGGGGCGTTCCTGGAGGAGAGTGGGATCTGGAGAGCCATAGAGACCTACAGGGGAGGAGACATGCACAGCAGTGGGGAGTGTCCCTCCCCTGTGCAGAACGGCCACCGGGAGGAGCCGAGCCTGTCCCTCTGCATGAGTGACATGCGAGGGCAGTGAGCAGAAACTAGGCCTCCGGCAAAGCCGGGGCCTAAATTTGAGCGGCGAGGCCGACGCGCAGGCACCATCGGCGCGGTTCTCGGGCGACAGCTAGAGAAAGCGCCGGAAATGCCAATAAATACAGTAAGCACACTCTCCCCAAACAATAAAGCACAGGGACCCCCAATATATAAACGTCTCAGGTACTTAGCTGCTGAGACGCAGGGCCAGGTCCCTGGGGATGAGTGCTCCGGTCCAGCAGGGTCCTGAAGGGCTGCGGATAGAGACCGGTCTCCTGCCAGGCATGGAGACCGTGCTGGCTCCCACTTCAAGCCAGAGCCCAGGAGGGATGGTGAAGGAGCACGGCATGTAAGGCTCCAGCCTTGGAAATCAACCTTACAACACCGCCGACACAGTGGGGTGAGAAGGGACATGCCGGGGGTCCAGACGTGGACCCGCACTTCTTCAATCTTTTCCAAAAAAGAAAAATCATATGAGAATGCATGTGTGGATGTATGCCTCCTGAACACAAAGCGATAAACTGGCTGGGTATGACTCACCAGGGGGTGTATAAGCGCAGAGGGAGGAGCTACACTTTTAAGTGTAGTACTTTGTGTGTCCTCCGGAGGCAGAAGCTAAACATCCAAGGTCAAGGTCTGGGTCTCCCAAAGGAACGATAAAGAAAATCCATTTTTCTCTGACGCCTCATTGGGGGACACAGGACCATGGGACGTCCTAAAGCAGTCCATGGGTGGGAAACATAAAAGAAGACAACACAACCCAAGGACTAGGAACCAGTCCCAGACAGCCTGGAGCGCCTACTGAGAGAGGTGCTCTACTGCCGTTTGCAGAATTTTCCTACCCAGATTTGCCTCAGTTGAAACCTGGGTATGGACTCTGTAATGCTTTGAAAATGTATGTAGGCTAGACCAGGTCGCAGCCTTACACACCAGTTCCACTGAAGCCTGATGCCGAATTGACCACGAAGCACCAACTGCTCGCGTGGAATGAGCCCGCAGCCCACTAGGAATGGGCTTGAGTTGCAAGCGGTAGACTTCCTGGATCGCAGAGCGAATCTAGCGAGCCAGCGTCGTCTTTGAAGCTGCCTGTCCCTTCTTAGGCCCCTCAGGAATGACGAACAAAGAGTCCGTTTTCCTAAAGGGGGCTGTCCTGGATATGTAATATCTGAGAGCTCTGACGAGGTCTAACGAATGCAGAGACCTTTCCACCCTATGAACCGGGTGTAGACAAAAGGAAGGCATGACAATGTCCTCATTCAAATGAAACGGGGTAAGAACCTTTGGAAGGAATCCAGAAGGGGCGCAGAACCACCTTGTCCTGGTGAAAGATCAGAAAAGGCTCGCGGCAAGAGAGTGCTGCCAACTCCGAAACCTGTCTGATGGACGTAATTGCCACTAAGAATGTTACCTTCCAGGACAGAAGAGCAAAGGAGGATTCCTTGAGGGGTTCAAAGGGAGACCTCTGGAGACCGTCCAGAACGAGGTTGAGGTCCCATGGTTCCAGCGGCCGTTTGTACGGGGGAACTAGATGGGAAACACCCTGGAGGAAGGTCTTGACTTGCGGTTTTTGAGCCAGGCGGCATTGGTTGAAGATTGAGAGTGCTGAGACTTGTCCTTTAAGGGAACTGAGAACCAACCCCGCTTGCAAGCAAGACTGTAGAAAGTCGAGAATTCTGGGGATGGCCAGAGGCATAGGCTGGACGTTAGTTTCCCTGCACCATGAAAGGAAGATTTTCCACGTACGGTGGTAAATGCGGGATGAAGCAGGCTTTCGGGCGCTGATCATGGTGGCAATAACCGCGGGGGAGAATCCCGCTCTTGTTAATACTCAGGTCTCAATGGCCATGCCGTCAGCTTCAGGGCTCTGGAGTTCTGATGGGAAATGGGCCCTTGGGTCAGCAAGTCTGGGATGTCTGGAAGGCGCCACGGTGCGTCTGTGAGCATTTGTACTGATTCGGCGTACCAGGCGCGCCTGGGCCAGTCCGGTGCTATCATTATCACCGGGACTCCCTCTGCCTTGATCTTACTGATTACCCGCGGCAGCAGGGGTAGAGGTGGAAATATGTAAGGCAGAAGGAAGTGGTGCCAGGAGCAGACTAGAGCATCCGCGCCGATGGACTGCGGGTCGCGTGACCTGGCTATGAACGCGGGTACCTTTGCATTCAACCTTGAGGCCATTAGGTCCACGTCTGGTGTGCCCAAATGAGTGCAGATGTGTAGAAACACATCTGGGTGGAGAGACCATTCTCCGGCAGCCAGGCCTTGGCGACTCAGAAAGTCTGCTGCCCAGTTCTCTACCCCCGGTATATGTACCGCTGATATCACTGATCCCGTCAATTTGGCCCAGCTGAGGATCTTGTGGGCCTCGAGATAAGCCGCTTTGCTGCGGGTGCCCCCCTGCCGATTGATATAGATTTGTGACTCACTGGCAGTGGTTTCTCCTCAAGATTTGTGACTCACTGGCAGTGGTTTCTCCTGTTTTTCCAAAGTGGAAGCACAGAACCAACAACCATACAAGGTTCCATGGTGTAATGGTTAGCACTCTGGACTCTGAATCCAGCGATCCGAGTTCAAATCTCGGTGGGACCTGAATTTTTTTTTTTTTTTATTTCAATTTATAAATTAAAATTTCAACTAATACATTTCTGTTATTTCTATATCTTTATGTTTCCATTCAGCACTACTTCAGTGGATTAACTATATTTATCCAGCAGGATGACCCTTTTGAAAAGTACCAATTGTATCAAAAATGTCTTTCAATTTTACAAGTAGACTATATAGATGTGCATATTCACATTACATAGTTACTTAGGTTGAAAAAAAACCCCTAGGTCCATCTAGTTCAACCTTCCTCCACCAGTTCTACATTTTGTCCCCAAGTCACTTACAACCAACAATGTTGTGTGTACTGAGGAAATCATCCAGCCCATTTTTAAAAGCTATTATATTGTCTGCCATTACTACCTCTAGTGGTAGGGTATTCCACAGTCTGACTGCTCTAACTGTAAAGAACCCTTTCCTATTTAGCTGTCGGAATCGCTTTTCTTCCACTCGCAGTGAGTGCCCCCTGGTCCTTAGTATTGTCTTTGGAAGAAATACCGTGTTTTTCCAAAAATAAGACCTCCCCCAAAAATAAGCCCAGCAGTGCTGGATACGAAAAATTGTCTATGATGCCAACAGCAATTAAAGTTTTCAATGTATTACTTATGAGTCACATATGACCTGTCCAATGCAACCACAAGAGCATTCCTAAAGAAGCCATGCAAGTCCTCGTTAGTATAGTGGTGAGTATCCCCGCCTGTCACGCGGGAGACCGGGGTTCAATTCCCCGACGGGGAGGCTTTATGTTTATTTATTTTTTTCAAACCTCTCTGTATAGAAAAACGGATTTTTGTGTACTCACTGTAAAATCGTTTTCTCTTAGCCATCATTGGGGGACACAGGACCATGGGTGTTATGCTGCCTATCCATAGGAGGACACTAAGTAGATGCAAAAGCATAGCTCCTCCTCTGCAGTATACACCCCCTGGCCGGCCCAGGCAAGCTCAGTTTTAGTACACAAGCAGTAGGAGAAAAAACCCAGTAAAAACTTACCTCAACAGAGGAACATGAGAAAAGAAGAGTCATAACCAAATAAGGTACTGAGAAAACCAAGGCCCAACAGGGCAACAGGGTGGGTGCTGTGTCCCCCAATGATGGCTAAGAGAAAACGATTTTACGGTGAGTACACAAAAAAGAGAATTTTGTTTACTTACCGTAAATTCTTTTTCTTATAGTTCCGTATTGGTAGACCCAGACCTTGGGTATTTAGCTTCTGCCTCCGGAGGACACACAAAGTACTACACTTAAAAGTGTAGCTCCTCCCTCTGAGCTTATACACCCCCTGGTGAGTCATACCCAGCCAGTTTAGTGCAAAAGCTGAAGGAGAATAGCCACCTACAAGTAGAACAGAGCAAGAGCCGGAACAACCGGAGACTCTGTCCACGACAACACCCGGTGATAACACGCGGAACAAGAATTTGCCAACAGGCAACATGGAGGGTGCTGGGTCTCCCAATACGGAACTATAAGAAAAAGAATTTACGGTAAGTAAACAAAATTCTCTTTTTCTTTATCGTTCCTTTGGGAGACCCAGACCTTGGGACGTTCCAAAGCAGTCCCTGGGTGGGAATAAACAGAAAAACTGAGAAGTAGGCAGAACCTAACTTCACAAATTGGCGACAGCCGCCTGAAGGATGCGTCTGCCCAAGCTCGCATCTGCCGAAGCATGAGCATGCACTTGGTAGTGCTTCGAGAAGGTATGCAGGCTAGTCCAAGTGGCAGCCTGACAGACTTGTTGAGCTGTAGCCTGGTGCCTGAAAGCCCAAGAGGCACCGACAGCTCTGGTCGAATGTGCCTTGATCCCAGGCGGGGGAGGCACCTGAGTACTCTGGTAGGCGTCCGAAATGTTCGATCTAATCCAACGGGCTAAGGTCGGCTTAGAAGCAGGGAGGCCCTTGCGCCGACCTGTGGTTAGCACAAAAAGAGAGGTGCACCGCCTGAGCGCAGCGGTGCGAGACACATAGATCCGGAGAGCACGCACCAGATCCAGAGTATGCAGCGCTTTTTCAAAGCGATGAACAGGAGCCGGACAGAAGGAAGGTAGGGTAATGTCCTGGTTAAGGTGGAAAGGAGAGACCACCTTAGGGAGAAAGTCCGGAGTCGGACGGAGAACCACCTTGTCTTGATGAAAAACTAAAAAAGGTGACTCCGAAGAGAGCGCAGCCAAATCAGAGACTCTCCTGAGGGAAGTTATGGCCACCAGAAAGGCCACCTTCTGAGAAAGACGATACAAAGAAACCTCCCTAAGAGGCTCAAAAGGGGGTTTCTGCAATACCGTGAGGACCAAGTTAAGGTCCCAGGGATCCAAGGGCCGCCGATAAGGCGGAATGATGTGAGACGCGCCTTGCATGAAGGTGCGGACCTGAGCCAGCCGAGCGAGACGCCGCTGGAACAGAACTGACAGAGCTGAGACTTGTCCCTTGAGAGAGTTGAGGGACAGTCCTAGCTGCAGACCGGACTGTAGAAAAGACAGAAGGGTCGGCAAGGAGAATGGCCAAGGAGGATGGTCGGTAGAGCGACACCAGGACAGGAAAATTTTCCAAGTCCTGTGATAGATCTTAGCGGAGGAAGACTTACGGGCCTGAGTCATAGTGGAGATGACTTCAGGAGGGATACCAGAAGCCGTCAAAATCCAGGACTCAAGAGCCACGCCGTCAATTTGAGAGCCGCAGAATTCGGGCGGAAAAACGGACCTTGCGAGAGTAGGTCTGGACGGTCCGGGAGATGCCACGGCATCTCTACGGACAGATGGAGCAGGTCTGGATACCAAGCTCGCCTGGGCCAGTCCGGTGCAATGAGGATGACTCGACGGCCCTCCATTCTGATCTTGCGCAGGACTCTGGGCAAGAGAGCTAGAGGGGGAAACACGTAGGACAGACGAAACTGGGACCAGTCTTGAACCAGAGCGTCCGCGGCGAAGGCCTGAGGATCGTGGGAGCGAACCACGTAAACAGGAACTTTGTGGTTGTGACGGAATGCCATTAGGTCCACGTCCGGAGTGCCCCATTTGCGGCAGATTGACTGAAACACTGCCGGGTGCAGGGACCACTCGCCACCGTCCACGGTTTGACGGCTGAGATAATCTGCTTCCCAGTTTTCCACGCCTGGGATGTGGACTGCGGATATGGTGGACTTGGAGTCCTCCGCCCATTGAAGTATTCGTTGTACCTCTATCATTGCCAGGCGGCTGCGTGTCCCGCCTTGGTGATTGATGTAGGCAACCGCTGTCGCGTTGTCTGACTGGACTCGAATGTGCCTGCCCGCCAACAGGTGGTGAAAAGCTAGGAGAGCTAGAAGCACGGCTCTGGTTTCCAGCACATTGATTGAAAGGGCTGACTCGGACGGAGTCCAAGTGCCCTGCGCTCTGTGGTGGAGACATACCGCTCCCCAGCCGGATAGACTGGCATCCGTGGTGAGAATCACCCAGGACGGGGCCAGGAAGGAGCGCCCTTGGGACAGGGAGAGGGGCCGAAGCCACCACTGAAGAGAGCTCCTGGTCCGTGGCGACAGAGCCACTAACCTGTGTAAGGAGGAAGGCCGCTTGTCCCAACAGCGGAGAATGTCCAGCTGCAGGGGGCGCAGATGGAACTGGGCAAAGGGAACAGCCTCCATGGACGCCACCATTTGACCCAGCACCTGCATCAGATGCCTGAGGATATAACGGCGGGGCCTCAGCAGAGAGCGCACCGCTAGCTGGAGTGACTGCTGTTTGACTAAGGGCAACTTCACAAGTGCCGGCAAAGTCTCGAACTGCATCCCTAGGTACGTGAGACTCTGGGTCGGAGTCAGAGTGGATTTGGGAAGATTGACAAGCCACCCGAATTGGGCTAGAGTGGCGAGAGTGAGCGAGACACTCCGCTGACAGTCTGCGCTGGATGAAGCCTTGACTAGAAGGTCGTCCAGGTAAGGAATCACTGCCAACCCCTGGAGGTGCAGAACCGCAATCACTGCTGCCATGACCTTGGTGAATACCCGAGGGGCCGTGGCTAACCCGAAGGGGAGAGCCACGAATTGGAAATGATCTTCTCCTATTGCAAAACGTAGCCAACGCTGGTGTGAAACTGCAATTGGCACATGCAGATAGGCATCTCTGATGTCGATGGATGCCAGGAAATCCCCTTGGGTCATTGAGGCAATGACTGATCGCAGAGACTCCATGCGAAAGTGCCGCACCTGAACATGCTTGTTGAGAAGCTTGAGATCCAGGATGGGCCGGAAGGTACCGTCCTTTTTGGGAACTAGGAAGAGATTTGAGTAGAAACCTCTGAACCGTTCCCGGGCGGGAACTGGTACAATTACTCCGTTGGCCTGCAAGGAACAGAGAAAAAATCTGTTTGGCGGGCTGGAGGAGAATTCTATCCTGTAGTCGTGGGAGAAGATATCTCTCACCCACTGATCGGAGATGTGTTGAAACCAAGCGTCGCCAAAGTGGGAGAGCCTGCCACCGACTAAGGACGTCGCCGGAGCGGGCAGAGAGTCAGGAGGAGGCTGCCTTAGTGGCAGCACCTCCTGCGGTCTTCTGTGGACGCGCTTTTGGGCGCCAGTTGGATTTCTGGTCCTTAGCTGAGTTAGCGGACGAGGCCGAGGGCTTAGAGGACGACCAGTTGGAGGAACGAAAGGAGCGAAACCTCGACTGATTCCTACCCTGGGCAGGTTTCCTGGTTTTGGTTTGTGGCATGGAAGTACTCTTCCCGCCAGTAGCTTCTTTAATAATTTCATCCAGCTGTTCTCCGAACAGCCGGGACCCAGCAAAAGGGAGCCCAGCAAGAAACTTCTTGGAAGAAGCATCTGCCTTCCACTCTCGAAGCCACAAAATCCTACGGATAACAAGAGAATTAGCCGAAGCCACCGCAGTGCGGTGAGAAGCCTCCAGCATGGCAGACATGGCATAAGATGAAAAAGCTGAAGCTTGAGAAGTTAAGGCAACCATTTCGGGCATAGATTCCCTGGTGAGGGAATGCATCTCCTCTAGAGAAGCAGAGATGGCTTTGAGAGCCCACACTGCTGCAAAAGTCGGGGAAAACGCGGCCCCGCCGCTTCATACACGGATTTGGCCAGAAGGTCAATCTGACGGTCAGTGGAATCCTTAAGGGAGGTGCCATCAGCCACCGACACAACGGTCCGGGCTGAGAGCCTAGACACCGGAGGGTCTACCTTTGGGGAATGAGCCCACTCCTTGACCACCTCAGGTGGAAAGGGGAAACGGTCATCAGAACCACGCTTTGGGAAGCATTTGTCAGGACAGGCCCTGGGTTTGGTCACAGCGGCCTGAAAACTGGAGTGGTTAAAGAACACACTCTTTGTCCTCTTAGGCGAGGTAAACTGGTGCTTTTCCGCCAGAGAGGGTTGCTCCTCTGATACTGGCGGATTGAGATCCAGTACAGAATTAATGGAAGCAATCAAGTCACTAAGATCTGAGTCACCCTCGGAAAGATCAATGGGGTACATGGAGTTAGCCTCCGAGCCCCCTGTAAAGGCATCCTCCTCATCCTGCGAGTCAGCTCTTGAATCAGAGCCGCGGGAGGAGGAGGGAGAGGAAACCCTGCGTCTCCTCTTAGGAGGACGGGGTCTGGGCCCTGATGATGAATCCTCTGTGAGCTCCGGTCCTAAGGGGCCCTTAGCAGTAGAGGCACCCTGTGAAAGGGGCTGATGCATATTCATCAAAGTCCTGGACAGAAGTCCCATGGACTCAGCAAAAGACTGGGAGATACCTAGAAACTACCCAAGCCGGGGGTTCAGCCACAGGTGCAGAAGCAGCCTGAGAGACCACTGGGGGTGAGACTCCAGGCTGTGGCACCGCCAAGTTAGAGCAGACATCACAATGTGGATAGGTGCTCGGTTCAGGCAGCAGGAGCTTACATGCAGTGCATACAGTATAAAGCTTTGGAGCCTTGCTCCTCGTGTGAGACATGCTGCTGGAGTGGGGGCTCTGCAAGAGAATGAACCCCAGAGAGTATATACAGAGGTCCACAACCAGAGACCGGTTGTGGCTTACCAGACCGCTGGAAGCGGTGTTGTGTGCCCTCCAGATCCCGAAGCCCGGACCCCCAATGCACAGCACCTCAGCAGGGATGCAGAGTGTAGCCAGCGCCGAGTGAACCCTCTGAGAAAATGGCCGCCGGAGCGAAGAGAGGGGGCGGGACTTGGGGCGTTCCTGGAGGAGAGTGGGATCTGGAGAGCCATAGAGACCTACAGGGGAGGAGACATGCACAGCAGTGGGGAGTGTCCCTCCCCTGTGCAGAACGGCCACCGGGAGGAGCCGAGCCTGTCCCTCTGCATGAGTGACATGCGAGGGCAGTGAGCAGAAACTAGGCCTCCGGCAAAGCCGGGGCCTAAATTTGAGCGGCGAGGCCGACGCGCAGGCACCATCGGCGCGGTTCTCGGGCGACAGCTAGAGAAAGCGCCGGAAATGCCAATAAATACAGTAAGCACACTCTCCCCAAACAATAAAGCACAGGGACCCCCAATATATAAACGTCTCAGGTACTTAGCTGCTGAGACGCAGGGCCAGGTCCCTGGGGATGAGTGCTCCGGTCCAGCAGGGTCCTGAAGGGCTGCGGATAGAGACCGGTCTCCTGCCAGGCATGGAGACCGTGCTGGCTCCCACTTCAAGCCAGAGCCCAGGAGGGATGGTGAAGGAGCACGGCATGTAAGGCTCCAGCCTTGGAAATCAACCTTACAACACCGCCGACACAGTGGGGTGAGAAGGGACATGCCGGGGGTCCAGACGTGGACCCGCACTTCTTCAATCTTTTCCAAAAAAGAAAAATCATATGAGAATGCATGTGTGGATGTATGCCTCCTGAACACAAAGCGATAAACTGGCTGGGTATGACTCACCAGGGGGTGTATAAGCGCAGAGGGAGGAGCTACACTTTTAAGTGTAGTACTTTGTGTGTCCTCCGGAGGCAGAAGCTAAACATCCAAGGTCAAGGTCTGGGTCTCCCAAAGGAACGATAAAGAAAATCCATTTTTCTCTGACGCCTCATTGGGGGACACAGGACCATGGGACGTCCTAAAGCAGTCCATGGGTGGGAAACATAAAAGAAGACAACACAACCCAAGGACTAGGAACCAGTCCCAGACAGCCTGGAGCGCCTACTGAGAGAGGTGCTCTACTGCCGTTTGCAGAATTTTCCTACCCAGATTTGCCTCAGTTGAAACCTGGGTATGGACTCTGTAATGCTTTGAAAATGTATGTAGGCTAGACCAGGTCGCAGCCTTACACACCAGTTCCACTGAAGCCTGATGCCGAATTGACCACGAAGCACCAACTGCTCGCGTGGAATGAGCCCGCAGCCCACTAGGAATGGGCTTGAGTTGCAAGCGGTAGACTTCCTGGATCGCAGAGCGAATCTAGCGAGCCAGCGTCGTCTTTGAAGCTGCCTGTCCCTTCTTAGGCCCCTCAGGAATGACGAACAAAGAGTCCGTTTTCCTAAAGGGGGCTGTCCTGGATATGTAATATCTGAGAGCTCTGACGAGGTCTAACGAATGCAGAGACCTTTCCACCCTATGAACCGGGTGTAGACAAAAGGAAGGCAGGACAATGTCCTCATTCAAATGAAACGGGGTAAGAACCTTTGGAAGGAATCCAGAAGGGGCGCAGAACCACCTTGTCCTGGTGAAAGATCAGAAAAGGCTCGCGGCAAGAGAGTGCTGCCAACTCCGAAACCTGTCTGATGGACGTAATTGCCACTAAGAATGTTACCTTCCAGGACAGAAGAGCAAAGGAGGATTCCTTGAGGGGTTCAAAGGGAGACCTCTGGAGACCGTCCAGAACGAGGTTGAGGTCCCATGGTTCCAGCGGCCGTTTGTACGGGGGAACTAGATGGGAAACACCCTGGAGGAAGGTCTTGACTTGCGGTTTTTGAGCCAGGCGGCATTGGTTGAAGATTGAGAGTGCTGAGACTTGTCCTTTAAGGGAACTGAGAACCAACCCCGCTTGCAAGCAAGACTGTAGAAAGTCGAGAATTCTGGGGATGGCCAGAGGCATAGGCTGGACGTTAGTTTCCCTGCACCATGAAAGGAAGATTTTCCACGTACGGTGGTAAATGCGGGATGAAGCAGGCTTTCGGGCGCTGATCATGGTGGCAATAACCGCGGGGGAGAATCCCGCTCTTGTTAATACTCAGGTCTCAATGGCCATGCCGTCAGCTTCAGGGCTCTGGAGTTCTGATGGGAAATGGGCCCTTGGGTCAGCAAGTCTGGGATGTCTGGAAGGCGCCACGGTGCGTCTGTGAGCATTTGTACTGATTCGGCGTACCAGGCGCGCCTGGGCCAGTCCGGTGCTATCATTATCACCGGGACTCCCTCTGCCTTGATCTTACTGATTACCCGCGGCAGCAGGGGTAGAGGTGGAAATATGTAAGGCAGGAGGAAGTGGTGCCAGGAGCAGACTAGAGCATCCGCGCCGATGGACTGCGGGTCGCGTGACCTGGCTATGAACGCGGGTACCTTTGCATTCAACCTTGAGGCCATTAGGTCCACGTCTGGTGTGCCCAAATGAGTGCAGATGTGTAGAAACACATCTGGGTGGAGAGACCATTCTCCGGCAGCCAGGCCTTGGCGACTCAGAAAGTCTGCTGCCCAGTTCTCTACCCCCGGTATATGTACCGCTGATATCACTGATCCCGTCGATTTGGCCCAGCTGAGGATCTTGTGGGCCTCGAGATAAGCCGCTTTGCTGCGGGTGCCCCCCTGCCGATTGATATAGATTTGTGACTCACTGGCAGTGGTTTCTCCTCAAGATTTGTGACTCACTGGCAGTGGTTTCTCCTGTTTTTCCAAAGTGGAAGCACAGAACCAACAACCATACAAGGTTGCATGGTGTAATGGTTAGCACTCTGGACTCTGAATCCAGCGATCCGAGTTCAAATCTCGGTGGGACCTGAATTTTTTTTTTTTTATTTCAATTTATAAATTAAAATTTCAACTAATACATTTCTGTTATTTCTATATCTTTATGTTTCTATTCAGCACTACTTCAGTGGATTAACCGTATTTATCCAGCAGGATGACCCTTTTGAAAGTACCAATTGTATCAAAAATGTCTTTCAATTTTACAAGTAGACTATATAGATGTGCATATTCACATTACATAGTTACTTAGGTTGAAAAAAAACCCCTAGGTCCATCTAGTTCAACCTTCCTCCACCAATTCTACATTTTGTCCCTAAGTCACTTATAACCAACAATGTTGTGTGCTGAGGAAATCATCCAGCCCTTTTTTAAAAGCTGTTATAGTATCTGCTATTACTACCTCTTGTGGTCGGTATTCCACAGTCTGACTGCTCTAACTGTAAAGAACCCTTTCCTATTTAGCTGCCGGAATCGCTTTTCTTCCACTCGCAGTGAGTGCCCCCTGGTCCTTAGTACTGTCTTTGGAAGAAATAAGTCATGTGCCAGTCCTTTATATTGACCACACATGTATTTATACATATAAATGAGATCTCCTCTGAGACGTCTTTTTTCTAAGCTAAACATATCTCACTTTTTCAACCTGTCATCATATGAGAGGCCTTCTATTTCTTGCAGTAGTTTAGTTAGCCGCCTTTGACCTGACTCTAGCTTCGGAATGTCTTTTTAGAATGTGGAGCCCAAAACTGGATCCCATATTCCAGATGTGGCCTTACAAGTGATTTATAGAGGGGTAACAATACGTTGGGATCACGGGACCCTAAAATCTTGTTTGCTTTTGCAGCTGCTGCTTGACATGGAGTGCTGCTGCTCAGCTTATTTGTAAGGCCGGGGCCACACGGGGCACTAGTGCGATGCTCGCATGACACTCGGCTCGCGCTGGCAGCACAGCAGGAGCCGAGTGTCATGCTAGTATCCATGCGACTGAGGTCAGACTGTGCGAGCGGACCTCAGCTGCGGGGGGCGGGCCGGCTCTGAGAAGGGGCGGGCTGGTGCTGCAGAGGGGCGGGCCGACACTAAGGAGGGGAGGGAGGGATTTCTCTCCCTGTCTCCTCCGTAGCTGGCTATTGTGATTCTCGCTCTGCACGCGCGGTACACCGGTGTACCGCGAGTGCAGTGCGATTTTTCTCTCACCCCATTCACTTGAATGGGTGCGAGAGAAAAGAATCTCACATTACAATTGCAGCATGCTGCGATTGTTTTCTCGGTCCGATTAGGACTGAGAAAATAATCGCTCATGTGCGCTGACACACAGGCTAGAATTGGTCCAAGTGGAATGCGATGTTTTATCGCACTCCACTCGCACCGATTTTCTCGCCGTGTGGCTTAGGCTTAATAAGAATACCCAAGTCCTTCTCCTGTTCTGTACTCCCGAGTTTAGGAGTGCAATTCCTAAAAGAAATCCTACAAGGAAACCTTTATGAAAAAAAATTCCTTTAGTACGTTAAGATGTGAGAACTGTTCCAATACCTTACCACGATGCTGAACAGGATGGTCTCCGTTTATCACTACATGATGCTGCCCTGTACATTTTCTACGAATTTCTTCTCTGTGCTCTCTATTTTGGTTATTTAAGGGGTATTTTGACTCTCATTAATGCATTCAGTGGCATGTGAGGGGGGGGGGGCAAAAAAAAAAAAAGCAGGCCACGCAGACCATCTTCGTGGCATCAGTTTTTAACGGATACATTACAATTCTGTAGCACAGGTCACAAAGTCAGGGGTTTCAAACTCTGCTGAGTATACAGGCTGCACAGTAAGGTGACGTTTTCTCTATCGCTTTCATTGGGGGACACAGGACCATGTCCCCCAATGAAGACTCAGAGAAAGAGATTTTACGGTGAGTACACAAAAATCCTTCTTTTAGTGATACCATATATTTTATTTTTTTCTTATAGTCACCTTTTGATCATTTTGTTTGAAGATTTTTGATACGCTCTTTATTTTTTTTAATTGGCTTTCATAGTATGGTTATAGAACCATTTTATAGCTTTGGTCATTATGGATGTGGTAATAACAAATGTACACTTTTTTTCTTTACTTTATGCCTTTTTAGTGGGAAAGAAGGGAATTTTGTTTACTTACCGTAAATTCCTTTTCTTCTAGCTCCAATTGGGAGACCCAGACAATTGGGTGTATAGCTACTGCCTCCGGAGGCCACACAAGAAGGGAATTTTGTTACTTACCGTAAATTCCTTTTCTTCTAGCTCTTATTGGGAGACCCAGACGATTGGGGTATAGCTACTGCCCTCTGGAGGCCACACAAAGCACTACATTAAAAGTGCAAGGCCCCTCCCCCTCTGGCTATACCCCCCCGTGGTATCACGGGTTCTCCAGTTTTAGTGCCAAAGCAAGAAGGAGGAAGCCATTAACTGGTTTAAACAAATTAACTCCGAATAACATCGGAGAACTGAAAAACCGTTCAACATGAACAACATGTGTACCCGCAAACAACAAAAAAACATCCCGAAGGACAACAGGGCGGGTGCTGGGTCTCCCAATAAGAGCTAGAAGAAAAGGAATTTACGGTAAGTAACAAAATTCCCTTCTTCTTCAGCGCTCTATTGGGAGACCCAGACGATTGGGACGTCCAAAAGCTGTCCCTGGGTGGGTAAATAAATACCTCATGTTAGAGCTGCAAAACAGCCCTCCCCTACGGGGGTGTCACTGCCGCCTGCAGGACTCTTCTACCTAAGCCGGCATCCGCCGAAGCATAGGTATGCACCTGATAATGCTTGGTGAAAGTGTGCAGACTGGACCAGGTAGCTGCCTGGCACACCTGTTGAGCCGAAGCCTGGTGACGTAATGCCCAGGACGCACCCACGGCTCTGGTTGAGTGGGCTTTTAGCCCTGAAGGAACCGGAAGCCCCGCAGAACGGTAGGCCTCTAGAATTGGTTCTTTGATCCATCGAGCCAGGGTGGCTTTAGAAGCCTGCAACCCCTTGCGCGGACCAGCGGCAAGGACAAAAAGTGCATCGGCACGGCGTATGGGCGCCGTGCGGGAAATGTAGATTCTGAGTGCCCTCACCAGATCTAGCAAACGTAAGTCCTTTTCATACCGGTGAACCGGATGAGGACAAAACGAAGGCAAGGAGATATCCTGATTAAGATGAAAAGAGGATACGACCTTAGGAAGAAACTCCGGAATAGGGCGCAGCACAACCTTGTCCTGGTGGAACACCAGGAAGGGAGCCTTGGATGACAGAGCTGCCAGCTCAGACACTCGCCGAAGCGATGTGATCGCAACAAGAAAACGCCACTTTCTGCGACAGCCGAGAAAAGGAAACTTCCTTCAGAGGCTCGAAGGGCGGCTTCTGGAGAGCAACTAGTACCCTGTTCAGATCCCATGGATCTAACGGTCGCTTGTACGGGGGCACAATATGACAGACCCCCTGCAGGAACGTGCGCACCTTAGGAAGACGTGCTAGACGCTTCTGAAAAAACACGGATAGTGCCGAAACTTGCCCTTTAAGGGAGCTGAGCGACAAGCCCTTTTCTAACCCCGATTGCAGGAAGGAAAGAAACTTGGGTAATGCAAATGGCCAGGGAGACACTCCCTGAGCAGAGCACCAGGATAAGAAAATCTTCCACGTCCTGTGGTAGATCTTAGCAGAATTCGACTTTCTAGCTTGTCTCATTGTGGCAACCACTCCTTGAGATAATCCTGCAGATGCTAGGATCCATGACTCAATGGCCACACAGTCAGGTTCAGGGCCGCAGAATTCTGATGGAAAAACGGCCCTTGGGACAGTAAGTCTGGTCGGTCTGGCAGTGACCACGGTCGACCGATCGTGAGATGCCACAGATCCGGATACCACGACCTCCTCGGCCAGTTTGGAGCGACGAGTATGATGCGGCTGCACTCGGATCTGATCTTGCGTAGCACTCTGGGCAAGAGCGCCAGAGGCGGAAACACGTAAGGGAGCTGAAACTGCGACCAATCTTGAACCAAGGCGTCTGCCGCCAGAGCTCTTTGATCGCGCGACCTCGCCATGAATGCCGGGACCTTGTTGTTGTGCCGGGATGCCATTAGGTCGACGTCCGGCACTCCCCAGCGGCGACAGATTTCCTGAAACACGTCCGGGTGAAGGGACCATTCCCCTGCGTCCATGCCCTGGCGACTGAGGAAGTCTGCTTCCCAGTTTTCTACGCCTGGGATGTGAACCGCGGATATGGTGGATGCTCTGTCCTCCACCCACATTAGAATGCGCCGGACTTCTTGGAAGGCTTGCCGACTGCGCGTCCCTCCTTGGTGGTTGATGTATGCCACCGCTGTGGAGTTGTCCGATTGGATTCGGATCTGCTTTCCTTCCAGCCACTGCTGGAAGGCTAGTAGGGCAAGATACACTGCTCTGATTTCCAGAACATTGATCTGAAGGGTGGACTCCTGCGGAGTCCACGTCCCCTGAGCCCTGTGGTGGAGAAACACTGCTCCCCACCCCGACAGACTCGCATCTGTCGTAACTACTGCCCAGGATGGGGGCAGGAAGGATCTTCCCTGAGATAATGAGGTGGGAAGGAGCCACCATTGTAGAGAGTCCTTGGCCGTCTGGGAAAGCGAGACTTTCCTGTCCAGGGACGTTGACTTCCCGTCCCATTGGCGGAGAATGTCCCATTGAAGTGGGCGCAGATGAAACTGCGCAAAGGGAACTGCTTCCATGGCTGCCACCATCTTCCCTAGGAAATGCATGAGACGCCGCAAGGGATGCAACTGGCCCTGCAGGAGAGATTGCACCCCTGTCTGTAGTGACCGCTGCTTGTTCAGCGGCAGCTTCACTATCGCTGCTAGAGTATGAAACTCCATGCCAAGATACGTTAGTGACTGAGTCGGTGACAGGATCGACTTTGGAAAGTTGATGATCCATCCGAAAGACTGTAGAGTCTCCAGCGTAGCATTCAGGCTGTGCTGACATGCCTCCTGAGAGGGAGCTTTGACCAATAAGTCGTCTAGGTAAGGGATCACCGAGTGTCCCTGAGAGTGCAAGACTGCTACCACCGCCGCCATGACCTTGGTGAAGACCCGTGGGGCTGTCGCCAGACCAAACGGAAGAGCTACGAACTGAAAATGGTCGTCTCCTATCACAAAACGTAGAAAACGTTGATGTTCTGTAGCAATTGGCACGTGGAGATAAGCATCTTTGATGTCTATTGAGGCAAGGAAGTCTCCTCTGGACATTGAGGCAATGACAGAGCGGAGGGTTTCCATCCGGAACCTCCTGGCGTGCACATGTTTGTTGAGCCGTTTTAGGTCCAGAACAGGACGGAACGAGCCGTCCTTTTTTGGAACCACAAAGAGATTGGAGTAAAACCCTTGCCCTTGTTCCTGAGGAGGGACTGGGATCACCACTCCTTCCGCTTTTAGGGAATCCACCGCCTGCAGCAGAGCATCTGCTCGGTCTGGATGTGGGGAGGTTCTGAAGAACCGAGCTGGAGGACGAGAATTGAACTCGATTCTGTACCCGCGAGACAAAATGTCCGTCACCCACCGGTCTTTGACCTGTGACATCCAAATGCCGGAAAAGCGGGAGAGCCTGCCCCCGACCGGCGATGCGGAGGGGGGGGGCTGGAAGTCATGAGGTAGCCGCTTTGGAAGCGGTACCTCCATTTGCTTTCTTGGGGCGTGTGTGAGTCCGCCACGAATCTGAGTTTCTTTGCGTCCTCTGAGTCCCTTTGGACGAGGTAAATGGTGTCTTGCCCGAACCTCGAAAGGACTGAAACCTCTGCTGCCACTTTT
Organism: Anomaloglossus baeobatrachus; assembly: GCF_048569485.1. Taxonomy (NCBI): domain Eukaryota; kingdom Metazoa; phylum Chordata; class Amphibia; order Anura; family Aromobatidae; genus Anomaloglossus; species Anomaloglossus baeobatrachus. The sequence goes on from NC_134362.1 coordinate 43,871,442, forward strand.
TCTGCTGAGGTTTGGATGTTCTGGGTTGTGGTAAAGAGGAGTCTTTACCCTTGGACTGCTTAATGATGTCAGCCAATGGCTCGCCAAACAGTCTATCTCTAGACAAAGGCAAACTGGTTAAACATTTTTTGGAACCAGCATCTGCTTTCCAGTCCTTTAACCACAAGGCTCTGCGCAAAACTACCGAATTGGCGGACGCCATTGAGGTGCGACTGGTAGATTCTAGGACCGCATTGATAGCGTAAGACGCAAACGCCGACATCTGCGTGGTAAGGTGCGCCACTTGCGGCACTGCTGGATGCATGATAGCATCCACTTTTGCTAAGCCAGCTGAAATAGCCTGGAGTGCCCATACGGCTGCGAATGCCGGAGCAAACGACGCGCCGATAGCTTCATAGACAGATTTTAACCAAAGGTCCATCTGTCTGTCATTGGCATCTTTAAGTGAAGCGCCATCCTCCACTGCAACTATGGATCTAGCTGCAAGTTTGGAAATCGGGGGGTCTACCTTTGGACACTGTGTCCAGCGCTTGACCACCTCAGGGGGGAAAGGGAAACGCGTATCTTTAGATCGTTTAGAGAAACGCCTTTCTGGGTGAGCGTCGTGCTTCTGGATTGATTCTCTGAAGTCAGAGTGATCCAAGAAAGCACTCAATTTACGCTTGGGATAGAGGAAACGAAACTTCTCCTGCTCCGCAGCCGCCTCTTCTGCTGAAGGGGCTGGGGGAGAAATATCCAACAGCCTATTGATGGCTGAGATAAGGTCGTTTACCATGGCATCCCCATCCGGGGTATCCAGGTTGAGAGGGGTTCCAGGAGTGGATTCCTGATCACTCTCATCAGACACATCACAGGGAGACTGATTGCGCTGAGACCCTGAGCAGTGTGAAGACGTCGAGGGTCTTTCCCAGCGAGCTCGCTTAGGGTGGCTGGGGCCATCATCTGAGTCATAATCCTCGGCCTGTGAAGCCGGGGACCCCCCTGTGGGCTGGATACATTCCAAGTAAGGGGGACCTGAGGACAGAGGCCTCGCCGTGCCCAGAGACTGAGCCCCATGCATAGATTGCAAGGTTTCAAGGATTTTTGCCATAGACACAGACATATTATCTGCAAAAACTGCAAAGTCTGTCCCTGTCACCGGGGCAGAACTGACAAGCGTCTCAGCCTGGGTCGCTACCTCTCCTGACTCCGGCTGGCGAAGCAGCACCGGGTCGGAGCATTGCACACAATGGGGGTCATCGGAGCCTGCCGGTAGATTAGCCCCACATGCAGCACACGCAGTATACACAGCCCTTTTTGCCTTGGCCGCCTTGCGTTTTGAGGATGACATGTTGCTGCTTCCACAGAGCGATCTGGGATATGCAGCCAGAAGCAACCTCACAGTGCAAGAAATACAATATCTATATATCTGTGCACAGTACACCGATACACTGTGAGGCACTAGAGGGACCAGCACAGACAAATCGCTTACCGCCCGCTTAAAAAAGCGGGTGTGTGGTCGCCAGATAGCCCCTAGTCCAGGTCTCCCAGAGCCTTGCGTCCTTCCTCCAGCCAGGCATGCATGTAATGGCTGCCGGCATCTCGAGAGAGGAAGGGGGGCGGGCCCTGGGCGTTCCTGGCCAAGAGCGGGAAGCCTGCTTCCCTCTGTGCCAAGTGAGAGGGCTGGAGCATGTAAATCAGGCTCCAGCCCTCGTCGCTGCTAGCGAACAGCGTCTCTCCCCTACCCTGAATGACAGGGTGGGGGCGGGAACGAATCGGAGCTGCCGGCGTCCTAGGCCCAAAAAGCCGGGGACTAAATTTATAACCGCCGCCGCCGTAAAAGCGCGGACGGCGGATCCCCGGCGCACCACAAGTCACAGCAGCGCCGCCCGATCCAGAGGGGGTCGGCGCTGCGTTCCCATACACAAAAAAGTCCCCCAGTAATCTGTAGGGACACCAACTCCACGTTGCGGTCCCCGGCGCACTACAACACCCAGCCAGCCCGGAGTGTGTCTGTGCCTGCCGGGGACACAGAGTACCTGTATGATGCAGGGCCTGTCCCTGATCGTACTCCTGCTCCGTCTCCATCAGGTTCTAATGGGTCTGTGGATGGAGCCCGGCATCAGAGCTGAGAGGCCGGCAGGATCCCACTTCCACAGAGCCCTACCAGGGGATGTGGAAGGAAAACAGCATGTCAGGCTCCAGCCCTGTACCAGCAATAGGTACCTCAACCTTACAACACCATCCAGGGGTGAGAAGGGAGCATGCTGGGAACACTATATGTGTCCTCTTTTCTTCCATCCGAAACAGTCAGCAGCTACTGCTGACTAAAATCTGTGGAGCTATGCATGGAATGTCTGACCTCCTTCGCACACAAAGCTAAAAACTGGAGAACCCGTGATACCACGGGGGGGTATAGCCAGAGGGGGAGGGGCCTTGCACTTTTAATGTAGTGCTTTGTGTGGCCTCCAGAGGGCAGTAGCTATACCCCAATCGTCTGGGTCTCCCAATAGAGCGCTGAAGAAAGTATTACACTTAAAAGTGTAAACCCCTCCCCTCTGCTATAAACCCTCCCGTGCATCACGGGCTCCTCAGTTTTGGTGCAAAAGCAGGAAGGAGGAAACTTAGAAATTGGTCTAAGGTAAATTCAATCCGAAGGATGTTCGGAGAACTGAAACTATGACCAAGAACAATTCAATCTGCACAACATGTGTACACAAGAAATAATAGCCCGAAGGGAACAGGGGCGGGTGCTGGGTCTCCCAATTGGAGCTAGAAGAAAAGGAATTTACGGTAAGTAAACAAAATTCCCTTCTTCTTTGTCGCTCCATTGGGAGACCCAGACAATTGGGACGTCCAAAAGCAGTCCCTGGGTGGGTAAAAGAATACCTCGGTAAAAGAGCCGTAAAAAACGGCTCCTTCCTACAGGTGGACAACCGCCGCCTGAAGGACTCGCCTACCTAAGCTGGCATCTGCCGAGCGTAGGTATGCACTAGATAGTGCTCCGTGAAGGCGTGCAGACTCAACCAGGTAGTCTCCTGACACACCTGCTGAGCCGTAGCCTGGTGCAGTAACGCCCAGGACGCACCCACGGCTCTGGCAGAATGGCCTTCAGCCTTGAAGGAACCGGAAGCCCAGCAGAACGGTAGGCTTCAAGAATTGGTTCCTTGATCCATCGAGCCAAGTTGACTTGGGAGCTTGCGACCCTTTACGCTGGCCAGCGACAAGGACAAAGAGCGCATCCGAGCGGCGCAGGGGCGCCGTACGAGAAATGTAGAGTCTGAGTGCTCTCACCAGACCTAACAAGTGCAAATCCTTTTCACATTGGTGAACCGGATGAGAACAAAAAGAAGGTAAGAAGATATCCTGGTTGAGATGAACGGAGGATACCACCTTCGGGAGAAATTCCGGAACCGGACGCAGAACCACCTTGTCCTGGTGAAACACCAGGAAGGGGGGCTTTGCATGACAACGCTGCTATGTCAGACACTCTGCGGAGTGACGTGACTGCCACTAGGATGACCACCTTCTGCGAAAGTCGTGGAAAAGAATATCAATCATTGGCTCGAAGGGTGGTTTCTGAAGAGCCTGTATCACCCTGTTCCGATCCCAGGGTTTTAGCCGACGCTTGTAAGGAGGGACTATGTGGCAAACCCCCTGCAGGAACGTGTGTACCTGAGGGAGTTTGGCTAGACGCTTTTGGAAACCACACAGAAAGCGCCGAAACTTGTCCCTTGAGGGAACCGAGAGACAACCCCTTTTCCATTCCGGATTGAAGGAAGGACAGAAAGTGGGCAAGGCGAATGGCCAGAGAGTAAAACTCTGATCAGAGCACCAGGATAAGAAGATCTTCCACGTCCTGTGGTAGATCTTGGCGGACGTTGGTTTCCTGGCTTGTCTCATAGTGGCAATGACCTCTTGAGATAACCCTGAAGACGCTAGGATCCAGGACTCAATTGGCTACGCAGTCAGGTTGAGGGCCGCAGCATTCAGATGGAAAAACGGCCCTTGAGAAAGCAAGGCTGGCCGGTCTGGCATTGTCCACGGTTGGCCTACCGTGAGATGCCACAGATCCGTGTACCACGACCTCCTCGGCCAGTCTGGAGCAACAAGGATGGCGCGGCGGCAGTCGGATCTGATCCTGCGTAACGCTCTGGGCAGCAGTGCCAGAGGCGAAATACGTGAGGCAGTGGAAACTGCGACCAATCCTGAACTAATGCGTCTGCCGCCAGAGCTCTGTGATCTTGAGAACGTGCCATGAATGCCGGGACCTTGTTGTTGTGCCGGGACGCCAATAGGTCGACGTCCGGCTTCCCCCAGCGGCAACAAATCTCTGAAACACGTCCGGTCGAAGAGACCATTCCCCTGCGTCCATGCCCTGGCGACTGAGAAAGTCTGCTTTCCAGTTTTCTACGCCGGGGATGTGAACTGCGGAGATGGTGGAGGCTGTAGCTTCCACCCACAGCAGAATCCGCCGAACTTGCTGGAAGGCTTGCCGACTGCTTGTGCCGCCTTGGTGGTTGATGTATGCCACCGCCGTGGCGTTGTCCGACTGAATTCGGATCTGCCTGCCTTCCAGCCATGGCTGGAACGCTTTTAGGGCTAGAACACTGCCCTTACCTCCAGAACATTAATCTGGAGGGAGGACTCTGCTGAGTCCATGTACCCTGAGCCCTGTGGCGGAGGAAGACTCCCTGACAGACTCGCGTCCGCCGTGACCACAGCCCAGGATGTGGGCAGGAAGGATTTTTCCTTCGACAAGAGTGGGAAGAAGCCACCACTGAAGGGAGGCCATGGCTGCCCGAGAAGGAGCAACGTTCTTGTCGAGGGACGTCGATTTGCTGTCCCATTTGCGGAGAAAGTCCCCATAAAGTGTGCGCAGATGAATCTGCGCAAACGGAGCTGCCTCCATTGCTGCCACCAACTTCTCTAGGAAGTGCCTGAGGCGCCTCAAAGGGTGTGACTGGGCTCGAAGGAACGATTGCACCCCTGTCAGTAGTGAACGCTGTTTGTCCAGCGGAAGCTTCACTATCGCTGAGAGAGTATGAAACTCCATGCTGAGATATGTCAGTGATTGGGCCGGTGTCAATTTTGACTTTAGGAAAAATTGATGAACCACCCGAATCTCTGGAGAGTCTCTAGGGCAATGTTCAGGCTGTGTTGGCATGCCACCCGAGAGGGGGCCTTGACCAGCAGATTGCCTGAGAGTAGGACCGCTACCACCGTTGTCATGACCACCGTTGTCATGACCTTGGTGAAGGCCCGTAGGGCTGTCACCAGGCCGGCAGTTAGTGCCACGAACAGAAAGTGTTCGTCCCCTATGGCGAAGCGCAGGAAGCGCTGATATTCTGGTACAATCGGCACGTGGAGATAAACATCCCTGATGTCGATTGATGCTAGGAAGCCTCTTTGGGCCATCAAAGGCGATGGCAAGCGTCCGTTGAGCAGTGTGAAGTCCAGAACAGGGCGGAGTGATCCGTCCTATCTGGTACCACGAACAAGGTGGAGTAAAACCCGCGACTACGTTCTTGAATGGGAACGAGGATCGCAACTCCTCCTGCCTTCGGAGTGTTCACCGCCTGGAAACGTGCATCGGCTCGTTCGGGGGACGGAGATGCTCTGAAGCAACGAGTCGGAGGACGAGAACTGAGCTCTATCCTGTGACCGTAAGACAGAATGTCTCCTCTGTGCACGGCGGAGGATGAAGAAGGGAATTTTGTTTACTTACCGTAAATTCCTTTTCTTCTAGCTCCAATTGGGAGACCCAGACAATTGGGTGTATAGCTACTGCCTCCGGAGGCCGCACAAAGTACTACACTTAAAAGTGTAAGGCCCCTCCCCTTCTGGCTATACACCCTCCCGTGGGAGCACGGGTCCCTCAGTTTTAGTGCAAAAGCAAGAAGGAGGAAAGCCAATAACTGTTTCAAAAACCAAATTCAATCCGATAGACAATATCGGAGAACAGAACTTATCAACATGAACAACATGTGCACCCGAAACACAAAACCCTAAGAAAAACAGGGCGGGTGCTGGGTCTCCCAATTGGAGCTAGAAGAAAAGGAATTTACGGTAAGTAAACAAAATTCCCTTCTTCTTTTTCGCTCCTAATTGGGAGACCCAGACAATTGGGACGTCCAAAAGCAGTCCCTGGGTGGGTAAAAGAATACCTCATGATAGGGCTGTCAAGCAGCCGTTTCTTACAGGTGGGCTACCGCCGCCTGAAGGACTTGTCTACCTAGGCTGGCATCTGCCGAAGCGTAGGTATGCACCTGATAATGCTTGGTAAAAGTGTGCAGACTCGACCAGGTAGCCGCCTGGCACACCTGCTGAGCCGTAGCCTGATGCCGTAATGCCCAGGACGCACCTACGGCTCTGGTAGAATGGGCCTTCAGTCCAGAAGGAATCGGAAGCCCAGCAGAACGGTAGGCGTGAAGAATTGGTTCCTTGATCCACCGCGCCAAGGTGGATTTGGAAGCCTGCGACCCTTTATGCTGACCAGCGACCAGGATAAAGAGTGCATCCGAACGGCGCAGAGGCGCCGTGCGGGAAATGTAGATCCTGAGTGCCCTCACCAGGTCCAACAGATGTAAACCTTTTTCAAATTGGTGAACTGGATGCGGACACAAAGATGGTAAAGTGATATCCTGATTGAGATGAAAGGAAGATACCACCTTGGGAAGAAACTCTGGAATTGGACGCAGAACCACCTTGTCTTGGTGAAACACCAGGAAGGGAGATTTGCAAGATAACGCCGCCAGCTCTGACACTCTCCGAAGAGACGTGACCGCCACTAGAAACGCCACTTTCTGAGAAAGCCGAGAAAAGGAAATCTCTTTCATAGGCTCGAAAGGCGGCTTCTGGAGAGCAATTAGAACCTTGTTCAGATCCCAGGGTTCCAATGGCCGCTTGTAAGGGGGGACAATATGACAAACCCCTTGCATGAACGTGCGTACTTTAGGAAGTCGCGCTAGGCGTTTCTGAAAAAATACGGATAGCGCGGAGACTTGACCTTTAAGAGAGCTAAGCGACAAACCTTTTTCCAACCCAGACTGCAGGAAGGAAAGAAAAATAGGCAATGCAAATGGCCAGGGAGAAATTCCCTGAGCAGAGCACCACGATAGGAATATCTTCCACGTCCTGTGGTAGATTTTGGCGGAGGATGGTTTCCTAGCCTGTCTCATGGTGGCAACAACTTCATGAGATAAACCCGAGGTCCTTAGGATCCAGGACTCAATGGCCACACAGTCAGGTTCAGGGCCGCAGAATTCAGATGGAAAAACGGCCCTTGAGACAGCAAGTCTGGACGGTCTGGTAGCGCCCACGGTTGGCCTACCGTGAGATGCCACAGATCCGGGTACCACGACCTCCTTGGCCAGTCTGGAGCGAAGAGAATGGCGCGGCGGCAGTCGGACCTGATTTTGCGGAGCACTCTGGGCAACAATGCCAGAGGTGGGAAAACATAAGGTAGCCGGAACTGCGACCAATCTTGAACTAGGGCGTCTGCCGCCAGAGCTCGGTGATCGTGAGACCGTGCCATGAAAACCGGAACTTTGTTGTTGTGCCGTGACGCCATCAGGTCGACGTCCGGCGTCCCCCAGCGGCGACAGATCTCCTGAAACACGTCCGAGTGGAGGGACCATTCCCCTGCGTCCATGCCCTGGCGACTGAGAAAGTCTGCTTCCCAGTTTTCCACGCCTGGGATGTGAACTGCGGATATGGTGGATGCTGTGTTCTCCACCCACGTTAGAATCCGCCGGACTTCCTGGAAGGCTTGCCGACTGCGTGTTCCCCCTTGGTGGTTGATGTACGCCACCGCTGTGGAATTGTCCGACTGAATCCGGATCTGCTTGCCTTCCAGCCACTGTTGGAAGGCTCGCAGGGCAAGATAGACTGCTCTGATTTCCAGAACATTGATCTGAAGGGTGGACTCTTTCTGAGTCCACGTACCCTGAGCCCTGTGGTGAAGAAACACTGCTCCCCACCCTGATAGGCTCGCATCTGTCGTGACCACCGCCCAGGATGGGGGTAGAAACGACCTTCCTGTTGACAATGAGGTGGGAAGAAGCCACCACCGGAGAGAGTCCTTGGCTGTCTGAGAGAGGGAGACGTCTCTGTCGAGGGACGTCGACTTCCCGTCCCATTGGCGGAGAATGTCCCATTGTAGGGGGCGCAGATGAAACTGCGCGAAAGGGACTGCTTCCATTGCTGCCACCATTTTCCCTAGGAAATGCATGAGGCGCCTCAAGGAGTGCGACTGGCCCTGAAGGAGAGATTGCACCCCTGTCTGCAGCGAGCACTGCTTGTCCAGTGGAAGTTTCACTATCGCTGAGAGAGTATGAAACTCCATGCCAAGGTATGTTAGTGATTGGGTCGGGGTTAGATTTGACTTTGAAAAGTTGATAATCCACCCGAACCTCTGGAGAGTCTTCAGTGCCACGTTCAGACTGTGTTGGCATGCCTCTTGAGAGGGTGCCTTTATTAGTAGATCGTCCAGATACGGGATCACAGAGTGACCCTGCGAGTGCAGGACTGCTACTACTGCTGCCATGACCTTGGTGAAGACCCGAGGGGCTGTTGCCAGCCCGAAAGGTAGCGCTACGAACTGCAGGTGTTCGCTTCCTATAACGAAGCGTAGAAAACGCTGATGCTCTGGCGCAATCGGCACGTGGAGATAAGCATCTTTGATGTCTATTGATGCTAGGAAATCTCCTTGAGACATTGAGGCGATGACGGAGCGGAGAGATTCCATCCGGAATCTCCTGGTTTTTACGTGTTTGTTGAGCAACTTTAGATCCAGGACGGGACGAAACGATCCGTCCTTTTTTGGTACCACAAACAAATTGGAGTAAAAACCGTGACTTTGTTCTTGAAGAGGAACAGAAGTCACCACACATTCCGCCTTTAGAGCGGCTACCGCCTGCAGCAGAGCATCGGCCCGGTCGGGCGGTGGAGAAGTTCTGAAGAAACGAGTTGGAGGACGAGAGCTGAACTCTATCCTGTACCCGTGAGACAGAATGTCCCTCACCCAACGGTCTTTGACCTGTGACAGCCAAATGTCGCCAAAGCGGGAGAGCCTGCCACCGACCGAGGATGCGGAAAGAGGAGACTGAGAGTCATGAGGAAACCGTCTTGGTAACGGTTCTTCCTGCTGGCTTTTTTGGGCGTGATTGAGTCCGCCAAGAATCTGAGCCTCTCTGATCCTTTTGGGTCCTCTTGGACGAGGAGAATTGGGACCTACCTGAGCCTCGAAAGGACCGAAAACTAGACTGACCCCTCCTTTGTTGGGGCTTGTTTTGTCTGTGTTGAGGTAAGGATGAATCCTTACCCTTGGAGTGTTTAATGATTTCATCCAAACGCTCACCAAACAGTCGGTCACGAGAAAAAGGCAAACTGGTTAAGCACTTCTTGGAAGCAGAATCTGCCTTCCATTCTCTCAACCACAGGGCTCTGCGTAAAACCACGGAGTTGGCTGACGCCACCGCCGTACGGCTCGTAGAGTCCAGGACAGCATTAATCGCGTAAGACGCGAATGCAGACATCTGAGAGGTCAATGGTGCCACCTGCGGAGCAGATGTACGTGTGACTGAGTCGACTTGTGTAAGCCCAGCTGAAATAGCTTGGAGTGCCCATACGGCTGCGAATGCTGGCGCCAACGACGCTCCAATAGCTTCATAGATGAATTTCAACCAGAGTTCCATCTGTCTATCAGTGGCATCTTTAAGTGCCGCTCCATCCTCTACTGCAACTAAGGATCTAGCCGCAAGCCTGGAGATTGGAGGATCCTCCTTGGGACACTGGGTCCAGCCCTTGACAACGTCAGGGGGGAAAGGATAGCGTGTATCTTTAAGCCTTTTAGAAAACCGCTTATCAGGATAAGCGTGGTGCTTCTGGATTGCGTCTCTAAAGTCAGCGTGGTCCAGAAAAGAGCTTAATTTACGCTTGGGATACCTGAAATGGAATTTCTCCTGCTGTGAAGCTGACTCCTCCCCAGAAGGAGCTGGCGGAGAAATATCTAACATCTTATTGATGGACGCTATAAGATCATTCACTATGGCGTCACCATCCGGTGTATCTAGATTGAGAGCGGTCCCAGGATCAGAATCCTGATCAGATACATCCGCCTCATCACACATAGATTCATCCCGCTGGGATCCTGACCAGTGAGACGAAGTTGAGGGCCCCTCATAGCGAGCCCGTTTAGGTTGTCTGGGACTGTCGTCCGAGTCAGAGTCGTCACCCTGGGGTGCGTGTGACACCTCTGGAGCACGGAAGTGTTCCAGCTGAGGGGGACCAGGGAGCAATGATTCAACCGTGTCCATGGTCTGAGTAACTGGTCTAGACTGTAATGTTTCAAGAATTTTAGACATAGTCATAGACAATCTGTCAGCAAAAGCTGCAAACTCTGTTCCTGTCACCTGGACAGCATTCACAGGTGGAACCCCCTGGGTCACGTCTAGCAGAGGCCCCGGCTGTGTAAGTGTCACAGGGGCCGAGCACTGCACACAATGGGGGTTAGCGGAACCTGCCGGTAGAACAGCCCCACATGCGGTACAGGCAGTATATAACGTCTGTGCCTTGGCACCCTTGCGTTTTGCGGACGACATGCTGTTGCCTCCTTGTAATCTAGGAGGGTATATAGCCGAGAAAACACCAGCGACCGCACAGTGCAAAGTATTTGCAATACAAAATACTAAGTACACAAACGGCACAAGTGGGGGTGAGCCCTTGAGGGCTGCTTACCGCCCGCTGAACAGCGGGTATGAGGCCTCAGAATCCCGTGTCTGGGTCTCCCTGTCTTCCCTCTGCAGCTCAGCGTGCAGGCAGGAATGGCTGCCGGCGTTGTGTGCAGAGGGGCGGACCGTGGGCGTGCCCAAACAAAAGTGCGGGAAACTGCGTCCCCCTGTGCCTAGTGTGAGGGCTGGAGTATGTAAAAAAGACTCCAGCCCTCAGCGCTGATGCTCTATACGGCGTCCCGCCCTCCTCCTGACTGGCAGGTGCGGAGGCGGGAACGAGACGAACTAGGCCGCAAAAACCGGGGACTGTAGTAATAAGCGCGGCCGTGATATATGCACGGCCAGCGCGGAAGTCCCCGGCGCACCACAAGTCACAGCAGTGCGCGACTGACCCCAGCGGCCTGGCGCGACCATTCGCCCTAGTCTACCCACTCAGCTGAGCTGTAGTGAGGAAATGGCACAAGCGCAGCAGCGCTGATGTCCCCGGCGCACTAACACACCCAGCAATGCTGCGGTGTGCGCGCGTATGCACGGGGACACAGAGTACCTTGACGGAGCAGGGCCCTGTCCCTGACGATACTCAGCTCCATATCCAGCGCTTCTCCAGGGGCTGCAGATGGAGCACGGTCTCAGTGCCTGGAGACCGGTAAAATCCCACTTCAGCCAGAGCCCTAATGGGGATGGAGAAGGAATCAGCATGTGGGCTCCAGCCTCCGTACCCGCAATGGGTACCTCAACCTTAACAAACACCGCCGACAGAAAGTGGGGTGAGAAGGGAGCATGCTGGGGACCCTGTATGGGCCCTCTTTTCTTCCATCCGACATAGTCAGCAGCTGCTGCTGACTAAACAGTGGAGCTATGCGTGCGTGTCTGACCTCCTTCGCACAAAGCAAAAAACTGAGGGACCCGTGCTCCCACGGGAGGGTGTATAGCCAGAAGGGGAGGGGCCTTACACTTTTAAGTGTAGTACTTTGTGCGGCCTCCGGAGGCAGTAGCTATACACCCAATTGTCTGGGTCTCCCAATTAGGAGCGAAAAAGAAAATACCACCGCCTGAGGTGTCAAAGACGCTAATTGCGAAGCACAGGATGACCGCATTGATCTGAGCAGAGCAGCTGAAATAGCCTGGAGTGCCCACCCCTGCAAAGGCTGGGGCAACGGACGCGCCTATGGCTTCATAGATGGATCTCATTAGGAGTTCTATCTGTCTGTCCGTGGCATTCTTGAGCGTGGGCCCGCCAGCCATTGCTACTACAGATCTAGCCGCCGGTCAAGAGACTGGAGGGCACTCTATGACACTGAGCCCAAACCTGAACAACGTCAGAGGGGAAGGGACAACGTGTGTTATAAGGCGTTCTGTGCTTCTGGACAGTATCTGTGAAGCCTTGAGAGCCACGTCCGGACAGAGTCCTGGGTTGCGACCTCCGCCCCATCCTCTAGAGGGTCCTCAAGCTGAGACCCTTGAAGAAGTCGGGGAAGATTCCAAGCAAGGCTGCTTAGCCGGACTGGGACTGCGGTTCGTGCTGGAGTTCACCACGTAATAACTAGAGGCCACCCCAGGAACACGCTTCGTCGCAGACCGATAGAGGCCTGGGGCGATCCCGCAGTGCCCGGGGCCTGTGTAAGGGGCCGGGCTGGACTGCAAACTCCTAGTCTCTTAGCCGACCATTTGTCCATAGCCTGAGACATGGATAGTGAAAATGACCCAGAGAGTTTCTCAGCAAGCTGTAACTCTGTCCCTGTGTGGACAGGGAACGCCGGAGAAGCTCAACAGTGCCCCCGACACCGGCTGAGCGAGAGCCACATGACCCGAGCAATGTTCACAGTGATCACTGAGGATACATATGTACCGCCAAACTGTGAAACTGCATACAAACATTATATATCCATATATACAGTGCATCCCATATACAGTTCATCACTCTAGGGGGCCCAGCATCGAGAAGAGGCCCCCTGGTGTACCGACCCTGAAGCAGTATGTGCTGCTGACAACATGGCTGTCGGCGTACAGTGGATGGGGATGCCGTGGGCGTAACCCCAAAAGTGCGGGAATCTGGTGCCCTGAGTGAAACGTGAGGGAGGCGGAGAACAGCCAAGTGTGCTCCAGCCGTCACTGCTAGCCTCCGACTGACCGTCCCGCCCTTCCCCCTGACTGGCAGGGCCAGGGGCGGGAGTTTAAGGCGCTAGGCCGCAAAAGCCGGGAGCTAAATTACAGACCGCGGCCGGCCAGCAGGCGCGGTCGGCGCGGTAGTCGCCAAGTCTGAGGCGAAGGTGCTCTGAGTACCTTGCGGGGATCAGTGCCGTAGCGTGAATAGTGAGGGGGGGCGGAGGACAGCGAAGTGTGCTCCGGCCCTCACTGTCGGCGTCAGCCCGACTGTCCCGCCCTTCCCCCTGACTGGCAGGTCCGGGGGCGGTAATGATTGAACAGTGCCCGGGAGGACTGTAAGGCTTCTCCTGGAGTAGCCAAAATTCAACAGTGCGACCATACATGTATAGCATAGAAGCATATATATATAGATATGCCTGGGCCTCCCTGGTGTCTCTCCTCTCCAGCGTCAGAAGTGCTGACAGTAATGGCTGCCGGCACTCTGTGGGGAGGAGGGGGCCGTGGGCGTGCCCTAGAAAGTGCGGGAATCTAGTGCCCCACTGTGCTGAGTGAGGGGGGAGGAGGATACAGAGTATGCTCCAGCCCTCAGCGCTGACGTCCTGTGCAGCGTCCCGCCCTTCCCCTGACTGGCAGGCCTGTGGGCGGGAATATGCGATACTAGGCCGCAAAAGCCGGGGACTAAATTTATAAACGCGGCCCGCAAATAAGCGCGGCCGGCGCGGAAGTCCCCGGCGCACTAACACACCCAGCAGTGCTGCAGTGTGTATGGCACAAGCGCTCCATGCGCAGTCCCCACGGGGACACAGAGTACCTCACAGCGCGGCCGGCGCGGTGGTCCCTCGGCGCACTAACACACCCAGCAGTGCTGCAGTGTATATGGCACCAGCGCTCCATGCGCGGTCCCCACGGGGACACAGAGTACCTCACAGTAGCAGGGCCTTGTCCCTGACGATACCCGGCTCCTGTCCAGCAGATTCCCCAGGGGCTGCGGAGGGAGCACGGTCCCCTGTGCCTGGAGACCGATTAGGATCCCACTTCACCCAGAGCCCTAAAGGGATGGGGAAGGAAAACAGCATGTGGGCTCCAGCCTCTGTACCCGCAATGGGTACCTCAACCTTAACAACACCGCCGACCAGAGTGGGGTGAGAAGGGAGCATGCTGGGGGCCCTAATATGGGCCCTCTTTTCTTCCATCCGACATAGTCAGATGGGAACCCGTATGGGGCATTACTATAAGAAGAGGACCAGTAAGAGGGTCATTACTGCAGGATATTGGTCAGAATTACTAGATGATGCTAATTTTAAAACAACATTCCTGTATGGGGCCAATTTGGGTGAATTGTACATAAGTAAAAAAATAAATAAATGAAAAATAAAGTATGAAAAAAATATTTCTTTGTCGCTCCATTGGGAGACCCAGACAATTGGGTGTATAGCTTCTGCCTCCGGAGGCCACACAAAGTATTACATTTTAAAAAGTGTAACCCCTCCCCTCTGCTATACACCCTCCCGTGGATCACGGGCTCCTCAGTTTTGGTGCAAAAGCAGGAAGGAGGAAACTTATAAATTGGTCTAGGGTAAATTCAATCCGAAGGATGTTCGGAGAACTGCAAACCATGAACCAAAAGAACAATTCAACATGAACAACATGTGTACACAAAAAAACAACCAGCCCGAAGGGTACAGGGGCGGGTGCTGGGTCTCCCAATAGGAGCTAGAAGAAAAGGAATTTACGGTAAGTAAACAAAATTCCCTTCTTCTTTGTCGCTCCATTGGGAGACCCAGACAATTGGGACGTCCAAGAGCAGTCCCTGGGTGAGTAAAAGAATACCTCAATAAAAAGAGCCGAAAAAACGGCCCCCTCTTACAGGTGGGCAACTGCCGCCTGAAGGACTCGCCTACCTAGACTGGCGTCTGCCGAAGCATAGGTATGCACTTGATAGTGTTTCGTGAAAGTGTGCAGACTAGACCACGTAGCTGCCTGACACACCTGCTGAGCCGTAGCCCGGTGCCGTAATGCCCAGGACGCACCCACGGCTCTGGTAGAATGGGCTTTCAGCCCTGAAGGAAGCGGAAGCCCAGAAGAACGGTAGGCTTCGAGAATCTGTTCCTTGATCCACCGAGCCAAGGTTGACTTGGAAGCCTGCGAGCCCTTACGCTGGCCAGCGACAAGGACAAAGAGCGCATCTGAACGACGCAGGGGCGCCGTGCGAGACACGTAGATCCGGAGTGCTCTCACAAGATCCAAAGAGTGCAAATCCTTTTCACACTGGTGAATTGGATTAGGGCAAAATGAAGGCAAGGAGATATCCTGATTGAGATGAAAAGGGGATACCACCTTAGGGAGAAATTCCGGGACCGGACGCAGAACCACCTTATCCTGGTGAAACACCAGGAAGGGGGCTTTGCATGACAGCGCTGCTAGCTCAGACACTCTCCGAAGTGATGTGACTGCCACTAGGAAGGCCACCTTCTGCGAAAGACGTGATAGAGAGACATCCCGCAGCGGCTCGAAAGGTGGTTTCTGAAGAGCCGTTAGCACCATGTTAAGATCCCAGGGTTCCAGAGGACGCTTGTAAGGTGGGACTATGTGGCAAACTCCCTGCAGGAACGTGCGGACCTGCGGAAGCCTGGCTAGGCGCTTTTGAAAAAAACACGGAGAGCGCCGATACTTGGCCCTTGAGAGAGCCAAGTGACAAACCCTTGTCCATTCCGGATTGAAGGAATGAAAAAAAAATGGGTAAGGCAAACGGCCATGGAGTAAAACCGTTATTAGCGCACCAGGATAGGAAGATTTGCCAAGACCTATAATAGATCTTGGCGGACGTAGGCTTCCTGGCCTGTCTCATGGTGGCAATGACATCCTGAGATAACCCTGAAGACGCTAGGAGCCAGGACTCAATGGCCACACAGTCAGGTTGAGGGCCACAGAATACAGATGGAAAAACGGGCCTTGTGACAGCAAGTCTGGGCGGTCTGGAAGCGCCCACGGTTGACCCACCGTGAGATGCCACAGATCCGGGTACCACGACCGCCTCGGCCAGTCTGGAGCGACGAGAATGGCGCGACGGCAGTCGGACCTGATCTTGCGTAACACTCTGGGCAGCATCGCCAGAGGAGGAAACACATAAGGCAGTCGAAACTGCGACCAATCCTGAACTAACGCGTCTGCCGCAAGAGCTCTGTGATCCTGAGACCGTGCCATGAATGCCGGGACTTTGTTGTTTTGCCGTGACGCCATGAGATCGACGTCCGGCGTTCCCCAGCGGCGACAGATCTCTCGAAACACGTCTGGGTGCAGAGACCATTCCCCCGCGTCCATGCCCTGACGACTGAGAAAATCTGCTTCCCAGTTTTCTACGCCCGGGATGTGAACTGCGGAGATGGTGGAAGCTGTGGCTTCCACCCACTGCAGAATCCGTCGGACTTCCTGGAAAGCTTGACGACTGCGAGTGCCGCCTTGGTGGTTGATGTATGCGACGGCAGTGGCGTTGTCCGACTGGATACGGATCTGCCTGCCCTCCAGCCACCGATGAAAAGCCAATAGGGCTAGATACACTGCCCTTATCTCCAGAATATTGATCTGAAGGGATGACTCTATCGGAGTTCCCTGAGCCCTGTGGTGGAGAAAAACCGCTCCCCACCCTGACAGGCTCGCGTCCGTGGTGACCACAGCCCAGGTTGGGGGTAGGAAGGATTTTCCCTGTGACAGAGAGTTGGGAAGGAGCCACCACTGAAGTGACGTCTTGGTTGCAAGGGAAAGAGAGACGTTCCTGTCGAGGGAAGCCGAACTCCTGGCCCATTTGCGGAGAATGTCCCATTGGAGTGGCCGAAGATGGAATTGCGCGAACGGGACTGCCTCTATAGCTGCCACCATCTTCCCCAGGAAGTGCATGAGGCGCCTTAAGGGGTGTGACTGACTCCGAAGAAGGGATTGCACCCCTGCCTGCAGAGAAAGCTGTTTGTCTCTCGGAAACTTAACTAACGCTTGCTGGGTATGAAACTCCATCCCAAGGTACGTCAGTGATTGGGTCGGTGTCAACTTGGATTTCGGGAAGTTGATGATCCACCCGGACCACTGGAGAGTCGCCAGAGCGACAGATAGACTTTGTTGACACGCCACCCGAGACGAGGCCCTGACTAGGAGATCGTCCAAGTAGGGAATCACCGAGTGGCCCTGGGAATGCAGGACCGCCACAACGGATGTGTAACCATGAGACAGAATGTCTCTCACCCATCGGTCTTGAACATGTGGCCACCAGGCGTCGCCAAAGCGGGAGAGCCTGCCACCGACCGAGGATGCGGTCAGGGGAGGCCGAGAGTCATGAGGAAGCTGTCTTGGAGGCAGTGCCTCCTGCGGCCTTTTGTGGGCGAGACTTGGATCGTCACGCATAGGAGTTCCTCTGGCCTTTCTCCGGCCTGTTGGACGAAGAGGATTGGGACTTGGCGGAGGGACGAAAGGACCGAAATCTCGATTGAACCTTTCTCTGTTGAGGTCTCTTAGGTTTGGCCTGGGGTAAGGAGGAATCCTTTCCTTTGGATTCCTTAATAATCTCATCCAATCGTTCGCCAAACAAACGGTCGCCAGAAAACGGCAAACCGGTTAAGAACCTCTTGGAAGCCGAATCTGCCTTCCATTCGCGCAGCCACATGGCCCTGCGGACTGCCACAGAGTTAGCGGATGCTACAGCTGTACGGCTAGCAGAGTCCAGGACGGCGTTCATGGCGTAGGATGAAAAGCCTGACGCCTGAGAGGTCATAGACGCAACTTGCGGAGCAGAATTATGTGTGACAGCATTAATCTCAGTCAGACAAGCCGAGATAGCTTGGAGTGCCCACACGGCTGCAAAGGCCGGGGCAAAAGACGCGCCCGTGGCCTCATAGATGGACTTCACCAGGAGCTCAATCTGTCTGTCAGTGGCATCTTTTAGCGATGAGCCATCTGCAACCGACACCACGGATCTAGCCGCCAATCTTGAGACTGGAGGATCCACCTTGGGACAGTGAGCCCAACCCTTAACGACTTCAGATGGGAAGGGGTAACGCGTGTCAGTGAGGCGCTTAGTAAAGCGCTTGTCCGGGACCGCTCTGGGCTTCTGGACAGCGTCCCTGAAGTTAGAGTGATCAAAAAACGTATTGCGTGTACGTTTGGGGAACCGAAACTGGTGTTTCTCCTGCTGAGACGCCGACTCCTCTACAGGAGGAGGCGGGGGAGAGAGATCTAACACCTGGTTGATGGACGAGATAAGATCATTTACTAAGGCGTCCCCCTCAGGTAGGGCGACGTCAGGGTCAGAGCCCTGAGCTGCGACGTCCGCCTCGTCCTCCAGAGAGTCCTCTAGCTGGGATCCCGAGCAGCGAGAGGAAGTCGAGGAAGAGTCCCAGCGAGGCCGCTTAGCCGGTCTAGGACTACGGTCCGGGCACGAGTCTTCCGCCTGAGACCGAGGGGCCAACCTATGAGCGCGCTGTGGCGCGGACCGAGAGGGGCCTGGAGGCGACGAGCCAACAGGGGCCGGGGCCTGTGAAGGGTCCGGTCTGGACTGCAAAGCCTCTAGCAGCTTAGAAGACCATTTGTCCATAGACTGTGCAATGGATTGAGAAAGTGACTCAGAGAGTTTCTCAGCAAAAGAGGCGAACTCTGTCCCTGCAGCCTGGTCAGGGGGAGCAGGGGGGTCTACATGAGCCGAGGGGCCCACCAGTGTCCGAGGCTCCGGCTGAGCAAGCGAAACAGGGGTCGAGCATTGCTCACAGTGAGGGTAGGTGGAACCCGCAGGTAACATAGCCCCACAAGAGGTACAGGCCACAAAAAAACCCTGTGCCTTAGCAGCTTTGCTCCTTGTGGACGACATGCTGTTGTCTCCTAGGAGAGTGATCACTGAGGGTATATGGGAAAGGGGTATACAGCCCACCGAACAGATAGATATAGATATATACGTATCTAATCCGGCACCCTAGGGGGACCAGCACCGGGTGACCGGTGTGGCTTACCGACCGCTAACGAGCGGAGTGTGTCCTCCAGATTCCCTGCCTTTTATCCACCGGAGCTGCAGAGCTGTTCACTGAGAATCCTCCACCGGCAGAATGCCAAAAAATGGCTGCCGGAGCTCTCAGGGGAGGAGTGGAGCCGTGGGCGGCGCCAGCAAAGTGCGGGAATCTGGGGTCCCCACAGTGATCAGTGAGGGGGGAGGAAACATGCAGGATGCTCCAGCCCTCACATCCGACGTCAGGTCGGTAATCCCGCCCTTACCCCTGACAGGCAGGCCCGGGGGCGGGATTTTTGCGACTAGGCCGCGATGAAGCCGGGGACTAAATTTGAGACCGCGCCCGACAAGCAGGCACAGTCGGCGCGGAAGTCCACCGGCCTCCTGAATTCAGCAGCCGCCGCGGCTTCCGGGAAGAAGGTGCGCTCCCTGCACAGTCCCCTATGGGGACACAGAGTACCTTTGAGTTGCAGGGCCCGGTCCCTGAGGTTGAAGAGGCTCCGGTCCGGCAGGTTCCCACAGGGGCTGCGGATGGAGCACGGTCCCAGTAAATGGATGACCGCTTAGGATCCCACTTCTCCCAGAGCCGCTTAAGGGATGGTGAAGGAGACGGCATGTGGCTCCAGCCTCTGTACCCGCAATGGGTACTTCAACCTTAACAACACCGCCGACGTAGTGGGGTGAGAAGGGAACATGCCGGGGGCCCCGTGGGGGCCCTCTTTTCTTCCAACCGACATAACTAAGTTGAGAATGCATGAGTGGATGTGTGCCTCCTTCCACATAAAGCATAAAACTGAGGAGCCCGTGATCCACGGGAGGGTGTATAGGCAGAGGGGAGGGGTTACACTTTTTAAAGTGTAATACTTTGTGTGGCCTCCGGAGGCAGAAGCTATACACCCAATTGTCTGGGTCTCCCAATGGAGCGACAAAGAAATTATTATTATTATTGTTCTCTTTTTGTAGTAATGTACCCATCCTAGTCTCCATCTTGTAGTAATGTTCCCCACCCTAGTCCCCAACTTGTAGTAATGTCCCCATCCTAGTCTCCATCTTGTAGTAATGGTCCCCATCCTAGTCTCCATCTTGTAGTAATGGTTCCCACCCTAGTCCCCAACTTGTAGTAATGTCCCCATCCTAGTCTCCATCTTGTAGTAATGTCCCCATCCTAGTCTCCATCTTGTAGTAATGTACCCATCCTAGTCCCCATCTTGTAGTAATGTACCCATCCTAGTCTCCATCTTGTAGTAATATCCCCATCCTAGTCTCCATCTTGTAGTAATGTATCCATCCTAGTCTCCATCTTGTAGTAATGTACCCATCCTAGTCTCCATCTTGTAGTAATGTCACCATCCTAGTCTCCATCTTGTAGTAATGACTCCCTATACTGGTGCCCTTCTTGTAGCAATAACCTCCATCCTGGTCCCTTTCTTGTAGCAATGCTCCCCCATCCTGGTCCCCTTCCTTCAGCAACAACCCCTATCATGGTCCCATCTTGTAGTAAACTTCGCTCTTCACATACACAAAAGAGAAAAAAAAAAGAAGGGATTCTGTTTCACCTGTTCCCCGTTCCTTTCGCTCAACAACTTTTCTGCACAGCCGGGACGGTGCATGGCAGCGACATCACACGCCGTTGCGCCAGCACCCTGACGTCAACTGTTGGCATCTGACTGGCCACCGGCCTGCATTGGTATTGCGGTGCAGAGAGCTGTTCTCTTTGTTGCAATACATTTCAATTGAATATGCATCCTAAGACCTACATTCAATTGAAAAGAAGGTTTTAACAGCTATGGGACGGGCTGCAATCACCAAGGGGTCTACGGTGTGTGCGGACAGCATAAAAAAAGCCTAAGGGGCTGCACGCTCTTAGGAACGCTGCATACATTTCCCTTGTAGAAGGATCTTTGATTTATTTAACCTAATATTGTTACCTGTCGTTTCAGTGGCATCAGCTTATAGGTGTTCACAAAAGCCTCCAACTCCTGTTCATCCAGCATAAGGAAACTGTGAGGGCAAGGGGACAGAAGCATTCAGTATTGTATACTTATGAAGACCAAAAAGGGATAAAGTTGACCGGTAAACACAGAACTATACGTACCGAAGTGATCTGACTGACAGAGGAACCTCGGCTTTATCTCTGTAAGTAGTAAAACAATACTGTAAACACTATGTATGAATTCAATCCATACGACTGCTAACATTTTGACACAGTATGTGAACTAACAATCACCCTTCCTACAGATATGTGATGCAATATGCGCCCTATGGGACCAAACTACTAATGTCTGGTCATTTATATGGACAAAAACATTGTGACACCTCCAGGAGCTTTTCTGACCTTACAGTCTGCATCCACTGACATTAAAAGGAGTCTGGCCTCTGTAGATATAACAACTGCCGCTCTTCAGGGAGGACTTTCGACAAGATTTTGGAGGCGTCAGTGGGAATAGTTGCCCCTTCATCCAGAAGAGAATTTGTGAGGTCAGACCCTGGGGGGCTCACAATATCTGGTCTAGTTCATGGGGTTCAGGTCCGGCCGTCATGTTCTTTTCAACCAACTCCTCAACCATGTCTGTATGGACCTTGTGCTCTGGGCACAGTCATGGGGAACAGAAAAGGGCTGTCCCAAAATTGTTCCCACAGAGCTGGAAGCTACAATGTCTTATACTGAATCATTAAGATTTCCTTTCACTGGATGTAAGACCCCGGAGATCAGCCCAGGCCATTACCCTTCTCCAATGATCTTCTGACATTAACCAAACCCATACCCATCCATCAGACAATAGATGGAGAAGTTGATTTGTGACATTGCTGATTTATGTAAAAGTATGTTGAAACGACAGAGACCAATGAATGGAAACCATGCTGCTACTTCTGGTTCTCCAATCTATGATGCAATATATATATATGACTATTTAACAAATGTCATTGAATAAACAATTTTCTATGTAGCGCACAGTCCTGATTATTCCATATATATCTGGATGACAGACACTTCTTCCTACCTTATTCCATCCAACATCTCTTTCAGCGTCATGGGGTCGATTTTGTCCTGTGACAGATGGAAAAAAATATACTTTTCAGTAAAAATTGGTTAATAAAATGTTTGCAAACTGCACTTCTGCGTCATCTCTTGCCCTGAATGTAATCTCATCTGGTAAACCTGACTATATCTGAAATTGAGCAGCTGATACCCAGTACCATGCTCGATACTCGTAACTAGCATTTTGGATGATTGGATGCGCGCGACTGGAGTACTGAGTATAATGGAAGTCAATAGGGAACTTGAGCATTTTTGAAAATTTTCCGGAAAAATGCTTGAGTTCCCCATTGACTTCCATTATATTCAGTACAAAAGTCGAGCCCGTCCTTACGACTCAGCTGCTTACGAGTACTGAGCACCCGAGCATGGTAGTGCTCGCTCATCACTAGTTACGAGTACTGAGCACCCGAGCATGGTAGTGCCCGCTCATCAATAGTTACGAGTACTGAGCCCCTGAGCATGGTAGTGCTCACTCATCACTAGTTACAAGTACTGAGCCCCTGAGCATGGTAGTGCCCGCTCATCACTAGTTACAAGTACTGAGCACCCGAGCATGGTAGTGCCCGCTCATTACTAGTTACGAGTACAGAGCACCCAAGCATGGTAGTGCTCGCTCATCACTAGTTACGAGTACTGAGCACCAGAGCATGGTAGTGCTCGCTCATCACTAGTTACGAGTACTGAGCACCAGAGCATGGTAGTGCTCGCTCATCACTAGTTACATGTACTGAGCACCCGAGCATTGTAGTGCCCTCTCATCACTAGTTACGAGTACAGAGCACCCGAGCATGCTAGTGCCCGCTCATTACTAGTTACCAGTACTGAGCACCCAAGCATGGTAGTGCCCTCTCATCACTAGTTACGAGTACAGAGCACCCAAGCATGGTAGTGCCCGCTCATCACTAGTTACCAGTACTGAGCACCCGAGCATGGTAGTGCCCGCTCATCACTAGTTACGAGTAGAGCACCTGAGCATGGTAATGCCCGCTCATCACTAGTTACGAGTACCAAGCACACGAGCATGGTAGTGCTAGCACATCACTAGTTACGAGTACTGAGCACCCGAGCATGGTAGTGCTCGCACATCACTAGTTACGAGTACCGAGCATGGTAGTGCCCGCTCATCACTAGTTACAAGTACCAAGCAAGGTAGTGCCCGCTCATCACTAGTTACAAGTACAGAGCATGGTAGTGCCCGCTCATCACTAGCAATTATATTTTTAGATTGTGTGAGAACCTAAATAACTTCCTTGCTCATACCTCTTTAGCTTGGTCCCACACTTCCTTCTCTAGAGGGTTGACCTCAAGCGCTGGCAAAGTGAATTTGAAGTAAGGTCTCAAGTTCTTGTACACATATATGAAGGGTCCGGAGGCCACGGCCACAGCCGGAGTCCTTGGTTCATTCTGATCCATTAAGAAGGTTGCGACGCCAGTTGGCATGTCGAGCAACGCATTCTCAGACATCAGACTTGTGCCCTTATAGACTTTTAGCTTCATGTTATACGGTCCACTGCCAATATCGCCAGCCACCATCTGTGTGAAGGAATATCGATGTGTTCAAATACACGCCACTGTATGTCACATGTCCTGTGGATCATCTCAAAACGTACCTTAAAATCACCGTCTCCATGTAAATCGGCGAGAGCTGAAGGAGGAAAGAAAATATGTCAATGTAACTTTGTTGGTGCCAGTGGTCTTGGGAGCTGGTAAGGCAAAACACAACCAAACTTGTGAGCCCATACAAGTGTATAGGCCGCTTTACACGCTGCGATATCGTGACCGATATCGCTAGCGTGGGTACCCGACCCCATCGGTTGTGCGACATGGGCAAATCGCTGCCCGTGGCGCACAACATCGCCCAGACCCGTCACACGTACTTACCTGACCGGCGACGTCGCTGTGACCGGCAAACCGCCTCCTTTCTAAGGGGGCGGTTCGTTCAGCGACGTCACAGCTGCGTCACTGAACCGCCGCCCAATAGAAGCGGAGGGGCGGAGATGAGCGGACGAACATCCCGCCCACCTCCTTCCTTCCGCATTGCCGGTGGACGTAGGTATGGAAAGGTTCCTCTGGTGTCACACGGAGCGATGTGTGCTGCCGCAGGAACGACGAACTACATCGTTACTGCTGCAGCGATATTCGAGAGGAGACCCCCATGTCACCGATGAGCGATTTTGCAACGATGCAAAATCGCTCAAAGGTGTCACACGCAACGGCATCACTAAAGCGACCGGATGTGCGTCACAAATTCCGTGACCCCAATGAGATCGCTTGAGTGATGTCACAGCGTGTAAAGCGGCCTTATCAGTCTGTACTGCACCTATATATACCTTCCAATTGTATTTCTTGCACTAATCCAATAGAAAAAAGTACCCAATTGATATGCTGCACTGTGCATGGGACAAAATAACCCTAAATCTACATGGAGATCAGTATGTCTATGTTCCTAAAATTCACATAACAAAAAAGGATCTGCAGGTGTGATCATACTATAGTAGTGCAAAATAAATAAGAAACAATTGTCTAAAAGACTTATGCATCTTTTGTAATAACAAGCAACTATCCTTCTGCGTCTTAATCCCTAGTAATCTACCTAATCCATGTGAAGTAAGAACAGAAGATTTCCCCATGACTGCTTTCTAATATGTTATGCTATAGGCGTGGACTCGACAAGATCCCTGAAGGAGTCATGAAGTATCCGGCACTGAAACGTTAACAACAGATACTTAGAATCGTGTAAGGTTCGGCCATCATGGATCAGATTTGTGTGTGCGGTACATCCCACAAATGCTTGATTGGATTAAGATCTGGAGAACAAGGCATCACATTGAAATCATCATCATGTTCCTCAGAACATTCCTGAATCAGTTTAGCTTTGAGGCAGGGACCTGATCCTGAAGACGGAGGCCACTGCCATTGGGAGTATCATAGTACAGTGGAACCTTGGTTAACGAGAACAATCCGTTCTGGTACTGTGCTTGTTAACCAAGTTACTCGTTCAGCAAAGCAAGATTTCCCATAGGAAATCATTGCAATGCAGACAATTTGTTCCACATCTTGTTAAATGTCCCATCCTGGTCCCCTATTGTGCCATTCCACACACGTACAAACACACACAAACACATATTATGCTCACCTTACCTTCCGTTCCATCGCCGGCCTCCTGGTTCCCGTAGTTCACCGATACACATCCTGTATCGGGTAACCATCACGACGAGGGAGGAACTTCCGCTGCCAGAGCACTGACTTCAAGGGCAGGAGCCGCTTGCCTCTGATTGGTCAGCGCGCTGCCTTTGAGAAGCGGCTGATAGCGGAAGTTCCGGCATCGGTTGCGATGGTTACCCGATACACATCCTGTAACTACAAGAACCATGAGGCCAGCGATGGAACGGAAGGTAAGGTGAGCATAATATGTGTGTGTTTGTGTGGACTGTAAGAGCGGGTTAGAGCGCGGTGGATGTACGGAACCGGAAGTGTGTGCGGTGAGTATTTTGCTCATTCGGCAAAGCTTGCTCGTAAACTGAGTTACAAGTTTACAGCAAGCTTTGCTCATTAAACGAAATACTTGCTAACTGGGTTACTCGTTAAGCGACGTTCCACTGTATAGAACCAAGGTCCCCAACCGTTCTGACCTTGAGGGCCACATTCAGCTCTGAAAGGGAGTAGCAAGCCCCATCCAAGTCCTGATCCCCCTCACAGTAGTTGACACCCAGAGACCCCATTACTGGTATAATGACAGCCAAAGCTTTTTGACAGAAATTACACTAAGGCAGCATACCAAGATCCAGGGGTTCCTACCTTACCCACTTTCAGATCTGCTCTTCTATGTGGTGCTCCTCACAAAAGTCACCATCAGGAGACCTGCTCTTCAGAGCTTTTGGCTAGACATGGAGCTTGTGGACCAAGCTGAAAGACAGCCGTGAGACACACATCACGGATCCACGAGCCACATGTGGCTCCTGGGCCACTGGTATAGAGGATTACTCAGCCTACAACAATGTTTAGGTAGCAGGTATGAGTCAGAGTAATAGCCACATCAATGCCGTGACCAAAGGTTTCCCAGGACATCACACTGTCTCAGCTGGTATTCTGATTGGCTGCAGCGGTCGCATGGCACATCATTATGGAAAGTCAGGTTGTCTATAGGGACCGGTTGACAATAAGGCGAAGGAACTAAAGTGGGCCTGATCATAATGCTCTTTTTTCCATCAGGGGGTTATCGACTGCAAAAATCCTCAACAAATGGAGCTTGTTGTGTATTTTGCCTAAATTCAGTAGTTACAGATCAACAACAAAAATTAACAAAATATAAAATCAGTACAAAAGGTCAATTTTCGCACCGTGTGGACGAAAAATGGAAAAATCACAATCAATTGCTGTAACTGTAACGCTGCGGGTATTCGGTGCGAACCAGTACTTACACCCCTGGCAATACTGTACAATCAGCTGGGGTATTAAAGGGTTAAAAGAGACATTACAAGTGGCCATAATATAGGACCAATAGCCCAATTATTAGTACCCAGCCGCCTGCAGCCACTGACAGCTACTCTTACCGGTGGATCACTTACCGATACAGGAGGAGAATATATTCAGACCCGCAACCGGATCATAATGAGCGTCCAGCCATTTTGAGGACTCACTAAAGATACATAAATGAAAAATTAGAATTAAAACCTTGAGAAGGAAAAGAGCTGAGTACATTAGGAACAGCCCTTCTAGTACTACAGCAGAGACGTGGGTCATGGCTTGTACCTATATTCTGTGGATGGAGAATGGTGGCGGTGACCCTGTGTACATTACTACCATTGCCGTCCCTATAATGGCTGCACCACTCATTCTTATAAGGACTGATAAACCCTGGTAGCTGAGCAGGAAAAAAAAAATTTTATCACCAGGTTTTTGCCATCTCATCTGCGAGCAGCATAAGGCAGGGGCAGAGATCCTGATTCCAGCGATGTGTCACTTACTGTGCTGCACTTTTCATAGAATCACTGTTTTATCAGTAGAAGATTTTCACTAGACCTGCCATGTAGTCCTCCAAATTCATGAGCGCTGTATAACACCGCCCCCAGCACTGATGGCAGCTTTCTGCCTACCCACAGTGTACACAGATATCTGCCAATCTGTGGTGTGAGCTGGGTTATACAGCACTCAGCATTCAGAGAACTCCTACCGTAGCTTTTCAGCAGAGAAAACTGTGATTTTACCAAAACTGCTGCAAGCAGCCCTGTAAGTGACATATCCCTGGAATCAGAGTTTCTGCCCCTATATCATGCTGGGGAAGCAAAAATCTGTTAACCTTTCCATAAAGGACCAGTATGATTGCTGCGTCCAGTACTGATCTTAACTGCCCGTCACAGTCAGGGGGCGTATGTATGGTGCGGGCTCAGCAGGTGAGCCTGTGCTGGGCAGATGCCGGCTGTGTTATACCATCAGCACCAGTGAGAGATAGTTGTGTAACCCTTTAGATGCCACTAGCGGCAATTAAATGGCTTGGCTGCCATTGTGGGCGCATAAATAGTACCCCTCCTGCCCCTCTCTACCATGCAACGTGACTGCAGGGTGCCAATTGGGGGTCTGATTATGGTCCCACTATGAAGCCCACCTAAAAATAAGCAACATACAAATACATTGCATGTATCACAAATCCGTATCAATAAACTCTACAGCTCAGTGTGGAAAATAAAAAAAATCAAAAGGGACACCCCCCACACACTAAAAAAGCATTCAATTAGGAAGGGGTTAAAAGCCCAAATTGTTCCTGGTGTTTTGCAGCAGTGAAGGTGTTAATAATAGTAATGGCCTAAGTGGTCCTCTGGGTGCAAGGAAGGGGTTAATGCTGCCATTCCCGGTATCTAGTGCGCTCTGCTCCATCACTAGTGTGTGGAGAGAGAGTAGAGGCCCCCACGGCCATTCCCCTCCCTACAGGTCCCCTTATTCTCCACTACGTGACGGTCTCGGGAGCCGCCATGACGCACGGACACGTCTCACCCCTCACGGCCGCTGTCGGATGAGGACGACATGGCAGCGGCCGCCCTCCGCACAGAGCTCCGTTCACACCTCAGGCCGCTTCACTGTTGTCAGGGCAACCGCCACGTCTAGCGCTAATATTATTGTCCCCGCCCTCTGCAAACTTTGATTGGACGATCATCAGGACAAATATCCCTCTTTTTTTTTTTCTTTCATAAAACTTTATTGACCTAGACGTTACAAAACAAAATTGTAAATATGGTTAAAAATGTGTGAATATTGAATGTGTTGTCTGTCTGCACACAATTACCTGACAGACATCTGTGCCCATGCATAATGAGACACCCTGCTCCAGAGCCATGGCCCCTGAGATACCTTCACGTAGAGGTCCCTTCTTATAAGCAGCAGGCCTATAGGCTGCTCTGTGGGGTCAGGCCATTCCTAGTGATATGTTCCTATTAGGCCAAGTTCACACACTGAATATTTGGTCAGTATTTTACCTCAGTACTTATAGCCAAAACCAGGAGTGGAACAATCAGAGGAAAAGTATGAACCACGGGCACCATTTCTGCATCTATCACCCACTCCTGGTTTTGGCTAAAATTACTGAGGTAAAAAACCCACCAAATACTCAAACGTGCACATGGCCTAACAAATTCGTTCACAGTTCCTTGTTTTAGCCGCCATGTTGGTCCATGGCAGCTGGATACAAACCCTACTGACCACCTCTTACCAGGAATCTATGGCACCTCTTTTATTTTGTGCACTCGATGCAATATCCTCATTGTGGTGTGACCCACAGATGACGTTGCTGTGTGTGGGTCTACTAATCTGGGGTCGGAGGTGGTCAGTGGCCATGTGAATACCTTTACTTATTTCTAGTTACTAGTAGTGATGAGGAAGCACTACAATGCTCGGGTGCTCGGTACTCGTAACTAGTGATGAGCGGGCACTACCATGCTCGGGTGCTTGGTACTCGTAACTAGTGATGAGTTAGCACTACCATGCTCGGGTGCTTGATACTTGTAACTAGTCATGAGTGAGCACTACCATGCTTGGGTGCTTGGTACTCGTAACTACAGTAGTGATGAGCGAGCACTACCATGCTCAGTTCTCGTGACTAGTGATGAGCGGGCACTACCATGCTTGGGTGCTTGCTACTCGTGACTAGTGATGAGTGAGCACTACCATGCTCGGGGGCTCGATATTCGTAACTAATGATGAGCGAGCACTTCCATGCTTGGGTGCTCTGTACTTGTAATTAGTGATGAGCGAGTGTAGCGCCCCTGAAGCCATCAGCGAGATACAAGGTACTGCATTCCCCACCAGGATGCAGGGCCTACCCCCAGGGACCCAGAAGACCAGTGTCGGTATCAACAAAAACCTTCCAGTTAATCCCAGTTTTACCTCCAAATCCCCCCGTAGACTGGTAACAGGCTAGGGTTGGACCTAATGGATGGCCACTTAGAGGTGGAGCTGATCCAGTCCACTAGATGACCAGGTTGGAGGGGCAGACAGTGGACAGTCATAGAGACAGTAGTTGAGAGTTGTCAGTGACGGACGGACAGAGAGCGAGTGGAAGCACTGACAGGAGTGTGACAGTGACCTGAGGGCCCAAACGGTTAGTTGCCGGTGGAGTACGGTAGAGTGCTCCCGGACTCATAGCACCAACGGGGAACAGAATCCTAGGTCAGGCAAATGCTCCAGGCAGACCAGATAAAAATCTGCACAGTGGGGGGATCATCAAGGACCTCACTGACCTTGAAGTTCGGGACTCAGTAGCAACGGGAGAACCAGGGAACAGGACCAGAGTCTCCGACCGCACAGGGTTTATTCTATCGTCATACGGACTACCGTTGAGAGACTACAAGAAGGGGACCCCCAGACGCTTCAAGCCACAGGGACCCACCAACCAAAGACAGGTGCAGGGGAAAGAAGCCGCCAGGTCACTAAACCGGCACTGGGACTAAGGGGACCAGCGGTCAAGACCAACCTTCCTCGGGTGACCAGTTTCCAGCTTACTGTGAGTAAAGGAACCACTTACACTGCAAACCTCTTTTGTGGCCTATCTTCTTTCAACACCCATCCACATCACCTACCGTCTGGGGCCTGGCCCTGCTTGCGGAGGGCCTAACATCCAGGCTGCCACCAACACCAGCCCCAGTAGTGAAAACTGTGCAGCGGCGACTCCATCTACATAGCCACAACCCGCAAGTGGTGTCACATTATAAACTTTCATTTAATCTCCCCTGTAAATATACCCCTTTTAAAAAGCGTCCCCAGGGACATGGAACCGGGCAACGGCCACCAAGTGACATCACCCCAGCAATACACTGCCCGGGATCGAGTACCCTATAGCCCTGGACGACACACGTGCACTACCATGCTTGGGTGCTCGGTACTTGTAACTAGTGATGAGCGGACACTAACAGACTACCATGTTTGGGTGCTCGGTACTCGTAACTAGTGTGAGTGGGCACTACCATGCTCAGGTGCTCGGTACTCGTAACTAGTTTTGAGTGGGCACTACCATGCTCGGGTGCTCAGTGCTCGTAACTAGTGATGAGCGGGCACCACCATAGTCAGTACTCATAATGAGCAATTCGACCCTAGGACTGTCTCGACTCTGGTCTAGAGTATAATGTAAGCAATCGGCACAGACGCGCGTACCTGTGTACGTTGTCACCACCTCCATCTCATGGTTTAGGGTCAGTGCTCATGATCAGAAGTCCTGGACGTCTGGTCATGCTCACAATGAAGCCGGATGTACGTGTCCTGGCTTCAGAGAGGTCTAGTACGCATGACCGGAAGTGCCGGGACTTCTGATCATGCGCACTGTGCCTAAACCCAGGGATGGAGGCATATTGGACCTGACAGATTCCCTTTAACTTTTTAAAAGTAAAAGTGTTAGAAAATGACTTGTTTAAATCAGGTTTTTGTGTTTGTTTAATTTTTGGCAATATTTTACTACTCAAGCCAGTAACTACTGCATGTACGTGAGATCAGTACTAAAGTGTAGATCGGCCAGGAGCACTGCAGCATCGGAGGTGATGTGGCAGGGGGTATAGCAGGTGACAAATAGTATTAAAAAAAAAAAAATAAGAAAAAAACGTTTTTATACTTCTAGTGTCATTTTTTTTCAAGATTCTGGACAATCCCTTTAGCAATCATTGACAGGCAAAGCTACACTATAACTAAACTATGGAGTGCCCAAGTCTAACAACATGGCTTATAGTTACACCCAAGAGTGTAGTAAGAGGATAAAAATAATGAAAATGAAGTCAATATTCACGTGCTATTTTACACACATTTTTTTTTAATATTAAAAACAAAATACACCCAAAAAAAAAAATGTGTCAGAAGTGGGATTTGAACCCACGCCTCCATATGGAGACCAGAACACCCAGTCACTGGGAAGATACGATCTTGAGTCTGGCGCCTTAGACCGCTCGGCCATCCTGACACCTGATCCTACAGGTGGAAGCTTTTCTGTATGTGCCGCACGTCAGACAATAGAAAAGATTTACAAGTTGCAACTATGTAGATCTATGTGGCAGATCCTTGGAAGCCTCTCCCAACCCACATCCCTTCGAGAGACAGGTCTAACACATAAGAGGCGACCTGTCAGTCATAGGGGAATAGGGCGCAGAGAAACTAAAAGGCGTGTGGGGCAGAGAGAAGCTAGGGGGCACAGAGAAGCTGGGGGTGTCACAGAGAAACTGGGGGTCACCGAGAAACTTGGATGGTGCAGAGAAGCTGGGAGGCGCAGAGAGGCTGGGGGCGGACAGGGGTGCAGAGGAGCTAGAGGGCACAGAGAAGCTCTGGGGAGCGCAAAGAAGCTGGAAGGGCGTAGAAGCTGGGGGGCGCAGAGAAGCTGGGAGGGCGCTGAGAAGCTGGGGGCTCAAAGAAGCTGGGAGGGCGCAGAGAAGATGGGGGCACAGAGAAACTGAGGGGTGCAGAGAAACTGGGGGCTTAGAGAAGCTGGAGGGGTGCTGAGAAGCTGGAGGGGCACAGAGAATCTGGGGGGGCGCAGAGAAGCTGGGAGGCAGAGAAGCTGGGGGGACACATAAGCTGGTGCTGCAGAGGAGCTAGGGGGCACAGGGAAGCTCTGGGGTGTGCAAAGAAGCTGGGAGGGCGCAGAGAACCTGGGAGGCGCAGAGAAGCTGGGAGGCGCAGAGAAGCTGGGAAGGCGCAGAGAAGCTGGGAGGGCGCAGAGAAGCTGGAAAGCGCTGAGAAGCTGGAAAGCGCTGAGAAGCTGGGAAGGCACAGAGAAGCTGGGAGGCACAGAAAAGCTGGAAAGCGCTGAGAAGCTGGGAAGGCACATAGAAGCTGGGAGGGCGCAGAGAAGCTGGGAAGGGCAGAGAAACTAAAAGGCGTAGAAAAGCTGTGGGGCAGAGAGAAGCTAGGGGGCACAGAGAAACTTGGATGGCGCAGAGGGGCTGGGAGGCACAGAGGGGCTGGGAGGCGCAGAGGGGCTGGGAGGCGCAGAGGGGTGCAGAGGAGCTAGGGGGCACAGATAAGCTCTGGGCAGCGCAAGAAGCTGGAATGGCGTAGAAGCTGGGTGGCGCAGAGAAGCTGGGAGGGCGCTGAGAAGCTGGGGACGCAAAGAAGCTGGGAGGGCGCAGAGAAGCTGGGGGCACAGAGAAACTGAGGGGTGCAGAGAAACTGGGGGCTTAGAGAAGCTGGAGGGGCACAGAGAATCTGAGGGGGCACAGAGAAGCTGGGAGGCAGAGAAGCTGGGGGGACAGAGAAGCTGGGGCTGCAGAGGAGCTAGGGGGCACAGAGAAACTCTGGGGTGTGCAAAGAAGCTGGGAGGGCGCAGAGAAGCTGGGAGGGTGCTGAGAAGCTGGGAGGCGCAGAGAAGCTGGAAAGTGCTGAGAAGCTGGGAAGGCACAGAGAAGCTGGGAAGGCACAGAGAAGCTGGGAGGGCGCAGAGAAGCTGGGAGGGTGCTGAGAAGCTGGGAGGGTGCTGAGAAGCTGGAAAGCGCTGAGAACCTGGGAAGGCACAGAGAAGCTGAGAGGCGCAGAGAAGCTGGAAAGCGCTGAGAAGCTGGGAAGGCACAGAGAAGCTGGGAGGGCGCAGAGAAGCTGGGAGGGCCCAGAGAAGCTGGGAGGGCGCAGAGAAGCTGGGAGGGTGCTGAGAAGCTGGGAGTCGCAGAGAAGCTGGAAAGCGCTGAGAACCTGGGAGGCACAGAGAAGCTGGAAAGCGCTGAGAAGCTGGGAAGGCACAGAGAAGCTGGGAGGCACAGAGAAGCTGGAAAGCGCTGAGAAGCTGGGAAGGCACAGAGAAGCTGGGAGGGCGCAGAGAAGCTGGGGGGCACAGAGAAACTGGAGGGTCGCAGAGAAGCTGGAGGGACACAGATAAGCTGGGAGGGTGCAGAGAATCTGGGGGATCGCAGGGAACCTGAGAGGCCGCAGAGAAGCTGGGGGCCACAGAGCAGCTGGGGGCGGCGCAGAGAACTTGGAGGGGCACAGAGAAGCTGAAAGGCCCTGAGAAGCTGGGAAGGCGCAGAGAAGCTGGGGGATCGCAGAGAACCTGAGGGGGCGCAGAGAAGCTGGGGGCCGCAGAGCAGCTGGGGGCCGCAGAGCAGCTGGGGGCGGCGCAAAGAAGTTGGAGGGGCACAGAGAAGCTGGGATGCGCAGAGAAGCGGGGGGGGGTCACCTGGAACGGCAGAACAGGGCACTTTTATGCCCAATAGAATAGAGCACCAGTCAATGATTCTCGATGGGGCTGCCAGAAAAAAAAAAAGGAGCTCAGCGCTCCTTGAGGAATGAATGGGGTGATGGTCGAGCATGCGCACTGAAGCTCTATCCTAATGGGGATAAACGTGCTCTGTTCTCCCAGTCAATGATGCAGGTCCCCGAGGTCAGACCCATAATTTTTAGGTTATCCAATAGATAGGTGGTAACTAGGGATGGAAGAGCACTAAAATGCTCGAATGCTCATTACTGGTCAGATTCTTGGACGAGCGTTATGCAATGGTCAATGATTGGGCAGTTTGGGTCACCACCCACATACAGCCAACCATAAAGAGAACATTTCTGGTGGGAGAAAGGGCGAGGGTTTTTTTTTTTTTTGGTCACAGTATGTCAAGAGCATTGGCTCTCCCGAGGGATAAAACAATCAGAGACTGCGACTGGCTCTCACTGGGGTGCCTGCTCCCATCATGCAGTGAAGCACACCTGTGCGTTGTGGTCGATTTTTCATGGACGGGACATCCCTGGACCCTCGATACTCAGTGGAGCACCACGAGTACCCGAGCACCCTAATGCTCGATTGAGTACCAAGCATGTTCGCCCATCACTATTGGTAACTACTGATGAGTGGGCACTACCATGTTATGGTGCTCGGTACTTGTAACGAGAATTTGGACACTCATACGGGCACGACTCATTTACTGAGTATACTGGAAGTCAATAGGGAACTCAAGCATTTTTACGGAAGATTTTCAGGAAAAATGCTCACGTTCCCCATTGATTTCCATTACACTCGGTAAACGAGCTACGTCCGTATGAGCGTCCAAATGCTCATTATGCTATAGAGCATGGTAGTGCCCATTCATCACTAGTTAGGAGTACTGAGCACCTGACCATGGTAGTGCCCACTCATCACTAGTTACGAGTACAGAGCAGCTGAGTATGGTAGTGCCCACTCATCACTA
Source organism: Anomaloglossus baeobatrachus (assembly GCF_048569485.1). NCBI lineage: Eukaryota > Metazoa > Chordata > Amphibia > Anura > Aromobatidae > Anomaloglossus > Anomaloglossus baeobatrachus. Next base: position 43,905,912 of record NC_134362.1, read on the forward strand.
GTTACGAGTACTGAGCACCCAAGCATGGTAGCGCCCACTCATCACTAGTTACGAGTACCGAGCACCCAAGCATGGTAGTGCTCACTCATCACTAGTTACCAGTACTGAGCACCTGAGCATGGTAGTGCCCACTCATCACTAGTTACCAGTACAGAGCACCCGAGCATGGTAGTGCCCGCTCATCACTAGTTACGAGTACTGAGCACCTGAGCATGGTAGTGCCCGCTCATCACTAGTTACGAGTACTGAACACTCGAGCATGGTAGTGCCCGCTCATCACTAGTTATGAGTACCAAGCACCTGAGCATTGTAGTGCTCACTCATCACAAGTTATGAGTACCGAGCACCCGAGCATGGTAGTGCTCACTCATCAATAGTGGTAACTTTAATGGGCAACCCCTGTAAGGACGCAAAGAAAATAAATAAATAAAAAAATAATGGTTTCTATAGGGGGCTTTACATGCTGCGACATCGCTAATGCGAACTCGTTGGGGTCACGGAATTGGTGACGCACATCCGGCCGCATTAGCGATGCCGTTGCGTGTGACACCGATGAGCGATTTTGCATTGTTGCAAAAACGTGCAAAATCGCTCATCGGTGACATGGGGGTCCATTCTCAAAAATCGTTACTGCAGCAGTAACGAGGTTGTTCCTCGTTCCTGCGGCAGCACACATCGCTCCGTGTGACACCGCAGGAACGAGGAAGCTCTCCTTACCTGCCTCCCGGCCGCTATGCGGAAGGAAGGAGGTGGGCGGGATGTTACGTCCCGCTCAGCTCAGCCCCTCCGCTGCTATTGGGCGGCCGCTCAGTGACGTCGCTGTGACGCCGCACGGACCGCCCCCTTAGAAAGGAGGCGGTTCGCCGGTCACAGCGACGTCGCCAGGCAGGTAAGTATGTGTGACGGGTCTGGGCGATGTTGTGCGGCACGGGCAGCGATTTGCCCGTGTTGCGCAACAGATGGGGGGGGGACCGATATCGCAGTGTGTAAAGCCCGCTTTAGTCAAAACAACCAATCAGAAATTAGAAAAAAATTAAAATGTAAAAAAACCTAAGAGTCAAATCATTGTTTTTCGAAAATAAAACAGAATAAGCCTATTTAGCATCATTACATCTGTAAAAGTCCAATCTTTCAAAATATAAAAATAAGAAAAATAGTTGTGGTTCTTGATAAAAAGAGGAAGAAACGGATAAAAAGGAGAACTGGCTGTGGCTAAAGGAACCACAAGAAACACCATCAGAAGTCTTGAGGATTCCAGGCCTTCTTTGCCGATACATTATCAGAATTTTTTTCTTTACATTATGGTTGATCACAGTATAATATAATACAATAATAAACATTAAACACATCAAATTTTATCAAATCAGGTTTAATTTTGATGTTTCTTATCGGCGTTAACCCATTACTCTGCTCCATTGATTGTGATTATTAGTGACATTGTACTGCTCTTCGGGCTGCCTCGGATGCTGGATTTTCCAAATGTAGAAAGCATAGTGCCAGTGCATCCAGACTGTCCCCAGCCTATGCTGTGATCGTGTAGAGCATTGCTCAGCGCAGCCTGCGCAGCACAGTCCTGCAGGATGTCGCCTGCTCTTCTGACAATTCACCCGCTGCTATGTTTTTCCCAGCAGACGGCATCTGCACAGCTCAGCTCCAGCATCTGATTCTCTAGTTCCTCTTCATCATTGCAAAATCTCTGCAGAACAGACAGTATCAGGCCGGAAGGATTGCTGTCATAGCGCAAAACCTCCACATCATCCCCTGCAAACAAAAAAAAAATCAATCTTTTTTAAGAATCTGGCACAGCTTTATTACAGAAGGCTATTACTTCACATTAAAGGGAACCTGTCACCAGATTTGGTGACTATAAGCTACTGCCACCATCACCTAGCTCTTATATACAGCTTTCTAGAATACTGTATATAAGAGCCCAGGCTGCGCTGTTAAACGTAAAGAACACTTTTATAATACTCACCTAGGAGGGCGGTCTGGTCCGATGGGTGGCGCTGCGCTCCGGTCCGGCGCCTCCTCTCTGCTGCTATCGCAGTCTTCCTTCTTTTCAGCCCAGTATGTAAGACACGTCCTACGTCTTCTACACCAGTCGGCATTGCGATCCTGCGCAAGCACAGTTTGATTTGTCCTACTTAGGGCAGATCAAAGTACTGTAATGCGCAGGCGCAAGGGTAGGTGAAAGACTGCCCGCGCATGCGCACTACAATACTTTGATCTGCCCTGAGCAGGGCAGATCAAAGCGCGCCTGCGCAGGACCTCAATGCTGGCCTGTGTGGATGACGTAGGACACATCATCCACACTGGGCTGTGTCGAAGGAGGACCACGCCGTAGAGAGGAGGCGCCGGACCGGAGAGCAGCAACACCCATCGGACCGGACCGCCCCCTAGATGAGTATAATAAAGGTGTTTTTTACGTTATACAGAGCTGCCTGAGATCTTATATACAGTATTCTGGACTTCTGTATATAAGGGTTCACTGGTAGTGGCTGCAGCTTATAGTCGCCAAATCTGGTGACAGGTTCCTTTAAAAGGAAATGTTAAAAACAGACCTATGGTTTAAAATCAGATTTTTTCCCTATATGTATTTTTATTTTTTCACCCCTTCATCCCCCAAACCTGTTTTCACCTTCCTGAACTGGCCAATTTTTCCAATTCTGACCAGCGTCACTTTAAGCGCTAATAACTCTGAAAAGCAACAATGGACCCTAGTTATTCAGAGACTGTTGGTGAGTACGTCACGTACGTGGTAAATTTAGGTTGAAAACTTTTTACGTTCATTTCTGAAAGTTTCAGAATTATTGGTGAAAATATCGCCATTTTCAAACTTTTAATTCTTATGCCCTTAAACCAGAGAGTTACGACACACACAATAGTTAATACATAACATCTCCCACATGTCTACTTTACATTAGCACCATTTTTGAAACATAATTTTTTGGGGTAGGAAGTTAAAAGAGCTAAAAGATTATCAGCAATTTCTAATTTTTCAAACAAAATGTACAAAAGACATTTTTTTTCCCCCACAAAAATATTACTTTAGCTTCAAATGAAGGGAATTTTGTTACTTACCGTAAATTCCTTTTCTTCTAGCTCTTATTGGGAGACCCAGACGATTGGGTGTATAGCTACTGCCTCCGGAGGCCACACAAAGCATTACACTAAAAAGTGTAAGGCCCCTCCCCTTCTGGCTATACATCCCCCGTGGGAACACGGGATGCTCAGTTTTAGTGCTAAAGCAAGAAGGAGGAAAGCCAATAACTGGTTTAAACAAATTAACTCCGAATAACATCGGAGAACTGAAAACCGTTTAACATGAACAACATGTGTACCCGCAAACAAACCAAAAATCCCGAAGGACAACAGGGCGGGTGCTGGGTCTCCCAATAAGAGCTAGAAGAAAAGGAATTTACGGTAAGTAACAAAATTCCCTTCTTCTTCGGCGCTCTATTGGGAGACCCAGACGATTGGGACGTCCAAAAGCAGTCCCTGGGTGGGTAAAGAAATACCTCATATTAGAGCTGCAAGACAGCTCTCCCCTATGGGGAGGCAACTGCCGCCTGCAGGACTCTTCTACCTAGGCTGGCGTCCGCCGAAGCATAGGTATGCACCTGATAATGTTTGGTGAAAGTGTGCAAGCTCGACCAGGTAGCTGCCTGGCACACTTGCTGAGCCGTAGCCTGGTGTCGTAATGCCCAGGACGCACCGACAGCTCTGGTTGAATGGGCTTTCAGCCCAGAAGGAACCGGAAGCCCCGCAGAACGGTAGGCTTCCAGAATTGGTTCTTTGATCCATCGAGCCAGGGTGGCTTTAGAAGCCTGCGACCCCTTGCGCTTACCAGCGACAAGGACAAAGAGTGCATCAGAACGGCGCAGTGGCGCCGTGCGGGAAATGTAGATTCTGAGTGCTCTCACCAGATCTAACAAATGTAAATCCTTTTCATACCGGTGAACCGGATGACGACAAAAAGAAGGTAAGGAGATATCCTGATTAAGATGAAACGAGGATACTACCTTAGGGAGAAACTCCTGAATGGGGCGCAACACTACCTTGTCCTGGTGGAACACCAGGAAGGGAGCCTTGGATGACAGAGCTGCTAGCTCAGACACTCTCCGAAGAGACGTGATCGCTACCAGAAAGGCCACTTTCTGTGACAGGCGAGAAAGGGAAACATCTTTCAGAGGCTCGAAAGGCGGCTTCTGGAGAGCAACTAGTACTCTGTTCAGATCCCATGGATCTAACGGCCGCTTGTACGGGGGCACGATATGACAAACCCCCTGCAGGAACGTGCGCACCTTAGAAAGGCGTGCCAGACGCCTCTGAAAAAACACGGATAGTGCCGAGACTTGCCCTTTAAGGGAGCCGAGCGACAAGCCCTTTTCTAACCCTGATTGCAGGAAGGAAAGAAAAGTAGGCAATGCAAATGGCCAGGGGGATACTCCTTGTGCAGAGCACCAGGATAAGAAAATTCCCCACGTTCTGTGGTAGATCTTAACAGAGGTGGACTTCCTAGCCTGTTTCATGGTGGCAACGACTTCTTGGGATAATCCTGAAGACGCTAGGATCCAGGACTCAATGGCCACACAGTCAGGTTCAGGGCCGCAGAATTCCGATGGAAAAACGGCCCTTGGGACAGTAAGTCTGGCCGGTCTGGGAGTGACCACGGTCGGCCGACCGTGAGATGCCACAGATCCGGGTACCACGATCTCCTCGGCCAATCTGGGGCGACGAGTATGGCGCGGCTGCAATCGGCTCTGATCTTGCGTAACACTCTGGGCAAGAGTGCCAGAGGCGGGAATACATATGGGAGCCTGAACTGCGACCAATCTTGGACTAAGGCGTCTGCCGCCAGAGCTCTTTGATCGCGCGACCGCGCTATGAATGCCGTGACCTTGTTGTTGTGGCGAGACGCCATTAGGTCGACGTCCGGCACCCCCCAGCGGCGACAGATTTCCTGAAACACTTCCGGGTGAAGGGACCATTCCCCTGCGTCCATACCCTGGCGACTGAGGAAGTCCGCTTCCCAATTTTCTACGCCTGGGATGTGAACCGCGGATATGGTGGATGCTGTGTCCTCCACCCACGTCAGAATCCGCCTGACTTCCTGGAAGGCTTGCCGACTGCGCGTCCCTCCTTGGTGGTTGATGTATGCCACCGCTGTGGAGTTGTCCGACTGGACTCGGATTTGCTTTCCTTCCAGCCACTGCTGAAAAGCTAGGAGAGCAAGATACACTGCCCTGAGTTCCAGAACATTGATCTGAAGGGTGGACTCCTGCTGAGTCCACGTCCCCTGAGCCTTGTGGTGGAGAAAAACTGCTCCCCAGCCTGATAGACTCGCATCTGTCGTGACCACTGCCCAGGATGGGGGCAGGAAGGATCTTCCCTGAGACAACGAGGTGGGAAGAAGCCACCATTGCAGAGAGTCCTTGGTCGTCTGGGAAAGGGAGACTTTCCTGTCTAGGGACGATGACTTCCCGTCCCATTGGCGGAGAATGTCCCATTGAAGTGGACGCAGATGAAACTGCGCAAAGGGAACTGCCTCCATGGCTGCCACCATCTTCCCTAGGAAGTGCATGAGGCGCCTTAAGGAGTGCGACTGTCCTTGAAGGAGAGACTGCACCCCTGTCTGTAGTGAACGCTGCTTGTTCAGCGGAAGCTTCACTATAGCTGATAGAGTATGAAACTCCATGCCAAGATACGTTAGTGATTGGGTCGGTGACAGATTTGACTTGGCAAAATTGATGATCCACCCGAAAGTCTGGAGAGTATCCAGCGTAATATTCAGGCTGAGTTGGCATGCCTCGAGAGAGGGTGCCTTGACAAGTAGATCGTCCAGGTAAGGGATCACCGAGTGTCCCTGAGAGTGCAAGACCGCTACCACTGCCGCCATGACCTTGGTGAAAACCCTTGGGGCTGTCGCCAGACCGAATGGCAGAGCTACGAACTGAAGATGGTCGTCTCCTATTACAAAACGTAGAAAACGTTGGTGCTCCGTAGCAATTGGCACGTGGAGATAGGCATCTTTGATGTCTATTGAGGCAAGGAAGTCTCCTCGAGACATTGAGGCAATGACGGAGCGGAGGGATTCCATCCGGAACCGCCTTGCGTTCACCTGCTTGTTGAGCAGTTTTAGGTCCAGAACAGGACGGAAGGAGCCGTCCTTTTTTGGAACCACAAAGAGATGGGAGTAAAATCCTTGCCCTCGTTCCTGAGGGGGGACCGGGATCACTACTCTTTCTGCTCTTAGAGAGTCCACCGCCTGCAGCAGGGCATCTGCTCGGTCGGGGTGTGGGGAGGTTCTGAAGAACCGAGGTGGAGGCCGAGAGCTGAACTCGATTCTGTACCCGCGAGACAAAATGTCTGTTACCCACCGGTCCTTGACCTGTGACAGCCAAATGTCGCAAAAGCGGGAGAGCCTGCCACCGACCGAGGATGCGGAGGGAGGAGGCTGAAAGTCATGAGGTTGCCGCTTTGGAGGCGGTTCCTCCATTTGGTTTCCTGGGGCGTGAGTGAGTCCGCCAGGAATCTGAGGTCCTGCGTTCCTTCTGAGTCCCTTTGGAAGAGGAGAATTGGGCCTTGCCCGAACCTCGAAAGGACCGAAACCTCGACTGCCACCTTTTCTGCTGTGGTTTGTTTGATCTGGACTGTGGTAAGGAAGAGTCCTTACCCTTGGACTGTTTAATGATTTCAGCCAATGGCTCACCAAACAGTCTGTCTCTAGATAATGGCAAGCTGGTTAAGCATTTTTTGGAACCAGCATCTGCTTTCCAGTCCTTTAACCACAAGGCTCTGCGCAAAACCACAGAGTTGGCGGACGCCATAGAGGTACGGCTTGTAGACTCCAGGACAGCATTGATAGCATAGGTTGCAAACGCAGACATTTGCGAAGTTAGGGACGCCACCTGCGGCACTGCTGGATGTATGATAGCACCCACCTGTGCTAAACCAGCTGAAATAGCTTGGAGTGCCCACACGGCCGCGAATGCTGGAGCAAACGACGCGCCGATAGCTTCATAGACAGATTTCAACCAAAGGTCCATCTGTCTGTCGTTGGCATCTTTAAGTGAAGCGCCATCCTCTACTGCGACTATGGATCTAGCCGCAAGCTTGGAAATTGGTGGATCCACCTTTGGACAGTGGGTCCAGCGTTTGGCCACGTCAGGGGGAAAAGGATAACGGGTATCCTTAGAACGTTTAGAGAAACGCTTGTCTGGATGAGCGTCTTGGGATATAGGAAACGGAACGTCTCCTGCTGTGCAGCTGCCTCCTCTGCTGAAGGAGCTGGGGGAGAAATATCCAACAGTCTATTGATGGCCGATATAAGGTCATTAACCATGGCGTCACCATCAGGGGCATCCAGATTGAGAGGGGTTTCAGGGTTAGAATCCTGATCACCGTCCTCAGACTCATCACAGAGAGACTCTCCTCGCTGAGACCCTGAGCAGTGTGATGACGTCGAGGGTCTTTCCCAGCGAGCTCGCTTAGGGTGCCTGGGGCTGTCATCTGAGTCAGAGATTTCAGCCTGTGATGCCTGGGACTCCCTTGAAGTACGGATTAGTTCCAACTGAGGGGGACCTGGGAGCAAAGGCATATCAGTGTCCATGGCCTGCATAACTGGCCTGGACTGCAAAGCCTCAAGGATTTTTGACATAGTCACAGACATCTTATCAGCAAAAACTGCAAAGTCTGTCCCTGTCACCGGGGCAGGATTCACAGGCGGCTCTGCCTGGGCAACTACCACCATAGGCTCTGGCTGACGAAGTGCCACTGGGACTGAACATTGCACACAATGGGAATCATTGGAACCTGCCGGTAGATCAGCCCCACATGTAGTACAAGCAGTGTACACAGCCTGTGCCTTGGCACCCTTGCGTTTTGCGGATGACATGTTGCTGTCTCCTCAGAGCAAAACAGGGTGTCCAGCCAAGAAGCGACCTTACAGTGCAACTATATAAATATATTTATATATATATATGGTACCAAGAAAAAAGTACCCAAATATAACACTGAGGCACTATGGGGCCAGCACTGAAGCGCTGCTTACCGCCCGCTTAAGAGCGGGTGTGTGGTCGCCGAAATCCCTCCAGTCTGGGTCTCCCAGAGCCTGCTGCCTTTCCCCAGCCAGACTGCATGTGTAATGGCTGCCGGCGTTCTGTGAAGGGGAGGGGGCGGGCCCTGGGCGTGCACCGACAAAGAGCGGGAAGTCTGCGTTCCCCTGTGCCTAGTGAGAGGGCTGGAGCATGCAAATAAGGCTCCAGCCCTCGGCGCTGCCTATTGAACAGCGTCTCTCCCCTACCCTGATTGACAGGGTGGGGGCGGGAACGAAACGGCGCTAGGCCGCAGAAGCCGGGGACTGAAGTTAGAAGCGCCGCCGCCGTAAAAGCGCGGTCGGCGCGAAGTCCCCGGCGCACTACAGGTCGCAGCTGCGCCGCCGCTCCAGGAGCGGTCGGCGCAGTAGTTCCCACCATGTATCGTCACTCAGCAAAGCTGCAGTGACCTAACCCCGGCGCACAGCGCTACTGTCCCCGGCGCACTACAACACTCAGCAAGTCCTGAGTGTGTCCGTGCCTGCCGGGGACACCGAGTACCTGAATGATGCAGGGCCATGTCCCTGACTGTACTCATGCTCCGAATCCAGCAGGTTCTCTGGGTCTGTGGATGGAGCCCGGCCTCAGGGCTTGGAGGCCGGCAAGATCCCACTTCCACAGAGCCCTACGAGGGGATGTGGAAGGACAACAGCATGTGGGCTCCAGCCTCTGTACCAGCAATAGGTACCTCAACCTTACAAGCACCACCGCGGGTGAGAAGGGAGCATGCTGGGGGCCCTATATGGGCCCTCTTTTCTTCCATCCGATATAGTCAGCAGCTGCTGCTGACTACAAACAGTGGAGCTATGCGTGGATGTATGACCTCCTTCGCACACAAAGCTTGAAAACTGAGCATCCCGTGTTCCCACGGGGGGTGTATAGCCAGAAGGGGAGGGGCCTTACACTTTTTAGTGTAATGCTTTGTGTGGCCTCCGGAGGCAGTAGCTATACACCCAATCGTCTGGGTCTCCCAATAGAGCGCCGAAGAAATAGCATTTTATAAGGGTATAAGGAAAAAATGTACTATACAATTTGTTGGATAATTTCTCCTGAGTACAAAGATACCCCATATGTGGGGGAACACTACTGTTTGGGCGCGCGGCAGGGCTCGGAAAGGAAGGAGAGCCATTTGACTTTTGGAGAGTAAAATTAGCTGAAATATGTCGTGTTTGGAGACCCCCTGAGGTGCTTAAACAGTGGAAACCACCCACACGTGACCCCATATTGGAAATTAGACCCCTCAATGAATATATTTAGAGGTGTGGCATGCACTTTGAACCCCGAGGCGTTTCACAGAATTTTATAACATTGACTCGTGAAGATAAAAAATACATTTTCCTACAAAATAAAGGGAATTTTGTTTACTTACCGTAAATTCCTTTTCTTCTAGCTCCTATTGGGAGACCCAGACAATTGGGTGTATAGCTTCTGCCTCTGGAGGCCACACAAAGTATTACACTTTAAAAAGTGTAATCCTTCCTCTCTCCCTATACACCCTCCCGTGGACCACGGGCTCCTCAGTTTTGGTGCAAAAGCAGGAAGGAGAAAACTTATAAATTGGGCTAGGGTAAATTCAATCCGAAGGATGTTCGGAGAACTGAAGACCATGAACCAAAAGAACAATTCAACATCAACAACATGTGTACACAAAAAACAACCAGCCCAAAGGGCACAGGGGCGGGTGCTGGGTCTCCCAATAGGAGCTAGAAGAAGAAGGGAATTTTGTTTACTTACCGTAAATTCCTTTTCTTCCAGCTCCAATTGGGAGACCCAGACAATTGGGTGTATAGCTACTGCCTCCGGAGGCCACACAAAGTATTACACTTAAAAGTGTAAGGCCCCTCCCCTTCTGGCTATACACCCCCCGTGGGATCACGGGCTCCTCAGTTTTAGTGCAAAAGCAAGAAGGAGGAAAGCCAATAACAGGTTAAAAGACAAATACAACATGAACAACATGTGTACCCGAAAAAATCAAAAATCCCTAAGAAAACAGGGCGGGTGCTGGGTCTCCCAATTGGAGCTAGAAGAAAAGGAATTTACGGTAAGTAAACAAAATTCCCTTCTTCTTTGTCGTTCCTAATTGGGAGACCCAGACAATTGGGACGTCCAAAAGCAGTCCCTGGGTGGGTAAAAGAATACCTCGTGATAGGGCCGTCAAACGGCCCTGTCCTACAGGTGGGCAACCGCCGCCTGAAGGACTTGTCTACCTAGGCTGGCGTCCGCCGAAGCGTAGGTATGCACCTGATAATGCTTGGTAAAGGTGTGCAGACTCGACCAGGTAGCCGCCTGGCACACCTGCTGAGCCGTAGCCTGGTGCCGTAATGCCCAGGACGCACCCACGGCTCTGGTAGAATGGGCCTTCAGCCCTGAAGGAACCGGAAGCCCCGCAGAACGGTAGGTTTCAAAAATTGGTTCCTTGATCCACCGAGCCAGGGTGGATTTGGAAGCTTGCGACCCTTTACGCTGACCAGCGACAAGGACAAAGAGTGCATCCGAGCGGCGAAAGGGCGCCGTGCGGGAAATGTAGATCCTGAGTGCTCTGACCAGATCCAACAAATGCAAACTTTTCTCAAATTGATGGACTGGATGAGGACACAAGGAAGGTAATGTGACATCCTGATTGAGATGAAAGGGGGATACCACCTTAGGGAGAAACTCAGGAATCGGACGTAGAACCACCTTGTCCTGGTGAAACACCAGGAAGGGAGATTTGCATGACAGCGCCGCTAGCTCGGACACTCTCCGAAGAGACGTGACCGGTACTAGAAAGGCCACTTTCTGTGAAAGACGAGAAAGGGAAACATCCTTCATAGGCTCGAAAGGCGGCTTCTGGAGAGCAATTAGAACCTTGTTCAGATCCCAGGGCTCTAACGGCCGCTTGTAAGGAGGGACGATATGACAAACTCCTTGCAGGAACGTGCGTACCTGAGTAAGTCGTGCTAGGCGTTTCTGAAAAAATACAGATAGCGCTGAGACTTGTCCTTTAAGGGAGCTGAGCGACAAACCTTTTTCCAACCCGGATTGCAGGAAGGAAAGAAAAGTAGGCAATGCAAAAGGCCAGGGAGAAACTCCCTGAGCAGCGCACCAAGATAAGAATATCTTCCACGTCCTATGGTAGATCTTGGCGGAGGATGGTTTTCTAGCCTGTCTCATGGTGGCAATAACTCTTCGAGATAATCCTGAAGACGCTAGGATCCAGGACTCAATGGCCACACAGTCAGGTTCAGGGCCGCAGAATTCAGATGGAAAAACGGCCCTTGAGACAGCAAGTCTGGTCGTTCTGGTAGTGCCCATGGTTGGCCCACCGTGAGGTGCCACAGATCTGGGTACCACGATCTCCTCGGCCAGTCTGGAGCGACGAGGATGGCGCGGCGGCAGTCGGCCCTGATCTTGCGCAGCACTCTGGGTAACAATGCCAGAGGTGGGAACACATAAGGTAGCCGGAACTGTGACCAATCTTGAACTAAGGTGTCTGCCGCCAGAGCTCGGTGATCGTGAGACCGTGCCATGAAAGCCGGGACCTTGTTGTTGTGCCGTGACGCCATCAGGTCGACGTCCGGCATCCCCCAGCGGCAACAGATCTCCTGAAACACGTCCGGGTGAAGGGACCATTCCCCTGGGTCCATACCCTGGCGACTGAGGAAGTCTGCTTCCCAGTTTTCTACGCCTGGGATGTGAACTGCGGATATGGTGGATGCTGTGTCTTCCACCCACGTCAGAATCCGCCGGACTTCCTGGAAGGCTTGCCGACTGCGTGTTCCACCTTGGTGGTTGATGTACGCTACCGCTGTGGAGTTGTCCGACTGAATTCGGATCTGCTTGCCTTCCAGCCACTGCTGGAAGGCTTGTAGGGCAAGATACACTGCTCTGATTTCCAGAACATTGATCTGAAGGGTGGACTCTTCCTGAGTCCACGTCCCTTGAGCCCTGTGTTGGAGAAACACTGCTCCCCACCCCGATAGACTCGCGTCTGTCGTGACTACCTCCCAGGATGGTGGTAGAAATGACTTTCCTTTCGACAAAGCGGTGGGAAGAAGCCACCACCGAAGAGATTCCTTGGCCGCCTGAGAAAGGAAGACGTCTCTGTCGAGGGACGTCGACTTCCCGTCCCATTGGCGGAGAATGTCCCATTGTAGTGGACGGAGATGAAACTGCGCGAAAGGGACCGCCTCCATTGCTGCTACCATCTTCCCTAGGAAGTGCATGAGGCGTCTCAAGGGGTGTGACTGGCCTTGAAGGAGAGATTGCACCCTTGTCTGTAGTGAACGCTGTTTGTCCAGCGGAAGCTTCACTATCGCTGGAAGAGTATGAAACTCCATGCCAAGATATGTTAGCGATTGGGTCGGGGTTAGATTTGACTTTGAAAAGTTGATGATCCACCCGAAACTCTGGAGAGTCTCCAGCGCAACGTTCAGGCTGTGTTGGCATGCCTCTTGAGAGGGTGCCTTGACAAGTAGATCGTCCAAATACGGGATCACAGAGTGACCTTGCGAGTGCAGGACTGCTACTACTGCTGCCATAACCTTGGTGAAGACACGTGGGGCTGTCGCCAGCCCGAAAGGCAGAGCTACGAACTGAAGGTGTTCGTCTCCTATAACGAAGCGTAGAAAACGCTGGTGCTCTGGAGCAATCGGCACGTGGAGATAAGCATCCTTGATGTCTATAGATGCTAGGAAATCTCCTTGAGACATTGAGGCGATGACGGAGCGAAGGGATTCCATTCGGAACCTCCTGGTTTTTACGTGCTTGTTGAGCAGTTTTAGATCCAGAACGGGACGGAATGACCCGTCCTTTTTTGGCACCACAAACAAGTTGGAGTAAAAACCGTGACCCTGTTCCTGCAGAGGGACGGGGGTCACCACTCCTTCCGCTTTTAGAGTGGACACCGCTAGCAGCAGAGCATCGACTCGGTCGGGAGGTGGAGAAGTTCTGAAGAAGCGAGTTGGAGGACGAGAGCTGAACTCTATCCTGTACCCGTGAGACAGAATGTCTCTCACCCAACGGTCTGTGACCTGTGGCAGCCAAATGTCGCCAAAGCGGGAGAGCCTGCCACCGACCGAGGATGCGGAGAGAGGAGGCCGAAAGTCATGAGGAAGCCGCCTTGGTAGCGGGTCTTCCGGCTGTCTTTTTTGGGCGTGACTGAGTCCGCCAAGAATCTGAGCTCCTCTGATCCTTTTGAGTCCTTTTGGACGAGGAGAATTGGGACCTGCCTGAGCCTCGAAAGGACCGAAACCCCGACTGTCCTCTCCTCTGTTGGGGTTTGTTTTGTCTGGGCTGAGGTAAGGATGAATCTTTACCCTTGGAGTGTTTAATGATTTCATCCAAGCGCTCACCGAACAGTCGGTCACGAGAAAAAGGCAAACTGGTTAAACACTTTTTGGAAGCAGAATCTGCCTTCCATTCTCTTAACCACAAGGCTCTGCGTAAAACCACGGAGTTGGCGGACGCCACTGCCGTACGGCTCGTAGAGTCTAGGACAGCATTAATCGCGTAAGACGCAAATGCAGACATTTGAGAGGTTAAGGGTGCCACCTGCGGAGCAGATGTACGTGTGACCGTGTCAATCTGTGTAAGACCAGCTGAAATAGCTTGGAGTGCCCATACGGCTGCGAATGCTGGAGCAAACGACGCGCCGATAGCCTCATAGATGGACTTCAACCAGAGCTCCATCTGTCTGTCAGTGGCATCTTTAAGTGCCGCCCCATCTTCCACTGCAACTAAGGATCTGGCTGCAAGCCTGGAGATTGGAGGATCCACTTTGGGACACTGGGTCCAGCCCTTGACCACGTCAGGGGGAAAAGGATAACGTGTATCCTTAAGCCTTTTGGAAAAACGCTTATCCGGATAAGCGTGGTGCTTCTGGATTGCTTCTCTAAAGTCAGAGTGGTCCAGAAATACACTTAATTTACGCTTGGGATACCTGAAATGGAATTTCTCCTGCTGTGAAGCTGTCTCCTCCACAAGAGGAGCAGGGGGAGAAATGTCCAACATTTTATTGATGGACGCTATAAGATCATTCACTATTGCGTCCCCATCAGGTGTATCCAAATTGAGAGCGGTCTCAGGATCAGAATCCTGATCAGCTACCTCCGCCTCATCATACAGAGAGCCCTGCTGGGACCCTGACCAGTGAGATGAAGTCGAGGGCCGCTCATAGCGAGCTCGTTTAGGCTGTCTGGGACTGTCGTCCGTGTCAGAGCCATCACCCTGGGATGCAAGAGACACCCCCGGATCCCGGAGCTGTTCCAACTGAGGGGGACCAGGGAGCAATGAGTTAACAGTGCCCATGGCCTCAGTTACTGGTCTAGACTGCAATGTTTCAAGAATTTTAGTCATAGTCACAGACAACCTGTCAGCAAAAACTGCAAACTCCGTCCCTGTCACCTGGACAGTATTCACAGGAGGTTCTGCCTGGGTCACCTCCAGCAGAGGCCCCGGCCGAGCAAGTGCCACAGGGGCCGAGCACTGCACACAGTGGGGATCAGTGGAACCTGCCGGTAGAACAGCCCCACATGCGGTACAAGCAGCATAGAAAGCCTGTGCCTTGGCACCTTTGCTTTTTGCGGTCGACATGCTGTTGTATCCTCTGAGTAATCTAGGAGGGTATATAGGAGAGAATCACCGCGACCGTACAGTGCAATGTATAGCTGCAAGCATAAAATACAAATATACACTTCGGCACCAGTGGGGGTCAGCCCTTGAGGGCAGCTTACCGCCCGCTAAAAAGCGGGTGTGTGGGCACCAGAATCCCGTGTCTGGGTCTCCCAGTCTCCTCTCTCCAGCTCAGACTGCACACAGGAATGGCTGCCGGCGTCCTGTGAAGAGGGGCGGACCGTGGGCGTGCCTCAAACAAAGTGCGGGAAACTGGCGTCCCACTGTGCCCAGTGTGAGGGCTGGAGTATGCAAAGCAGACTCCAGCCCTCTGCGCTGACGTTCTGTACATCGTCCCACCCTTCCCCTGACTGGCAGGCCTGGGGGCGGGAACGAAACGAAACTAGGCCGCAAAAAGCCGGGGACTCGAGTAATAAGCGCGGCCGTCATATATGCACGGCCAGCGCGGAAGTCCCCGGCGCACCACAAGTCCCAGCCGCGCCGCAGCGAAAAAACTGACAACAGCGGCCGGCGCGGCAGTTTCAAAGACATGTCCCCTCTCAGCAGAGCTGTAGATAGGAATGGCACCAGCGCGCAGCGCTGTTGTCCCCGGCGCACTAACACACCCAGCAATGCTGCGGTGTGGGCGCGATATAAACGGGGACACAGAGTACCTTGACGTAGCAGGGCCTGTCCCTGACGATACTCAGCTCCATATCCAGCAGAGTCTCCAGGGGCTGTGGATGGAGCTCGGTCTCAGTGCCTGGAGACCGGTAAAATCCCACTTCACCCAGAGCCCGAAGGGGGATGGGGAAGGATGCAGCATGTGGGCTCCAGCCTCCGTACCCGCAATGGGTACCTCAACCTTAACAAACACCGCCGACAAAGAGTGGGGTGAGAAGGGAGCATGCTGGGGGCCCTAGTATGGGCCCTCTTTTCTTCCATCCGACATAGTCAGCAGCTGCTGCTGACTAAACAGTGGAGCTATGCATGTATGTGTGCCTCCTTCGCACAAAGCATGAAAACTGAGGAGCCCGTGATCCCACGGGGGGGTGTATAGCCAGAAGGGGAGGGGCCTTACACTTTTAAGTGTAATACTTTGTGTGGCCTCCGGAGGCAGTAGCTATACACCCAATTGTCTGGGTCTCCCAATTAGGAGCGACAAAGAAAAGCAATTTACGGTAAGTAAACAAAATTCCCTTTTTCTTTGTCGCTCCATTGGGAGACCCAGACAATTGGGACGTCCAAGAGCAGTCCCTGGGTGGGTAAAAGAATACCTCAATAAAAAGAGCCGAAAACGGCCCCCTCTTACAGGTGGGCAACCGCCGCCTGAAGGACTCGCCTACCTAGACTGGCGTCTGCCGGAAGCATAGGCATGCACTTGATAGTGCTTCGTGAAAGTGTGCAGACTAGACCACGTAGCTGCCTGACACACCTGCTGAGCCGTAGCCCGGTGCAAAGAGCGCATCTGAACGGCGCAGGGGCGCCGTGCGAGACACGTAGAACCGGAGTGCTCTCACTAGATCCAAAGAGTGCAAATCCTTTTCACACTGGTGAATTGGATTAGGGCAAAAGGAAGGCAAGGAGATATCCTGATTTAGATGAAAAGGGGATACCACCTTAGGGAGAAATTCCGGGACAGGACGCAGAACCACCTTATCCTGGTGGAAAACCAGGAAGGGGGCTTTGCATGACAGCGCTGCAAGCTCAGACACTCTCCGAAGTGATGTGACTGCCACCAGGAAGGCCACCTTCTGCGAAAGACAGGAGAGAGAGATATCCCGCAGCGGCTCAAAAGGCGGCTTTTGAAGAGCCGTCAGAACCCTGTTAAGATCCCAAGGTTCCAACGGACGTTTGTAAGGTGGGACCATGTGGCAGACCCCCTGCAGGAACGTGCGGACCTGCGGAAGCCTGGCTAGACGCTTTTGAAAAAACACGGAGAGCGCCGATACTTGGCCCTTGAGAGAGCCGAGGGACAAACCCTTGTCCATTCCAGATTGTAGGAATGAAAGGAATGTGGGTAAGGCAAACGGCCATGGAGGAAAACCGTTATCCGCGCACCAGGATAGGAAGATTTGCCAAGACCTGTAATAGATCTTGGCGGACGTTGGCTTCCTGGCTTGTCTCATGGTGGCAATGACATCCTGAGATAACCCTGAAGACGGTAGGAGACAGTACTCAATGGCCACACAGTCAGGTTGAGGGCCACAGAATTCAGATGGAAAAACGGGCCTTGTGACAGCAAGTCTGGGCGGTCTGGAAGTGCCCACGGTTGACCCACCGTGAGATGCCACAGATCCGGATACCACGACCGCCTCGGCCAGTCTGGAGCGACGAGAATGGCGCGACGGCAGTCGGACCTGATCTTGCGAAGTACCCTGGGCAGCATCGCCAGAGGGGGAAACACATAAGGCAGTCGAAACTGCGACCAATCCTGGACTAAAGCGTCCGCTGCCAGAGCTCTGTGATCCTGAGACCGTGCCATGAAGGCCGGGACCTTGTTGTTGTGTCGCGACGCCATGAGATCGACATCCGGCGTTCCCCAGCGGCGACAGATCTCTCGAAACACGTCTGGGTGTAGAGACCATTCCCCCGCGTCCATGCCCTGACGACTGAGAAAATCTGCTTCCCAGTTTTCTACGCCCGGGATGTGAACTGCGGAGATGGTGGAGCCTGTGGCTTCCACCCACTGCAGAATCCGCCGGACTTCCTGGAAGGCTTGACGACTGCGAGTGCCGCCTTGGTGGTTGATGTAGGCGACGGCAGTGGCGTTGTCCGACTGAATTCGGATCTGCCTGCCCTCCAGCCACCGATGGAAAGCCAATAGGGCTAGATATACTGCCCTTATCTCCAGGAGATTGATCTGAAGGGACGATTCTATCGGAGTCCAGGTTCCTTGAGCCCTGTGGTGGAGAAAAACCGCTCCCCAACCTGACAGGCTCGCGTCCGTGGTGACCACGGCCCAGGTTGGAAGTAGAAAGGATTTTCCCCGAGACAGAGACGTGGGTAGGAGCCACCACTGAAGTGATGTTTTGGTTGCAAGGGAAAGAGAGATGTCCTTGTCGAGGGAAGCCACACTCTTGTCCCATTTGCGAAGAATGTCCCATTGGAGTGGTCGTAGATGGAATTGCGCGAACGGCACTGCCTCCATAGCTGCAACCATCTTCCCCAGGAAGTGCATGAGGAGCCTTAAGGGGTGTGACTGACTCCGAAGAAGGGATTGCACCCCCGCCTGCAGAGAAAGCTGTTTGTCCCGCGGTAGCTTGACTAACGCTGGCTGGGTATGAAACTCCATCCCGAGGTAAGTCAGTGATTGGGTCGGTGTCAACTTGGATTTCGGAAAATTGATGATCCACCCAAACTGCTGGAGAGTCGCCAGAGTGACGGTAAGGCTTTGTTGACACGCCAACCGAGAAGGGGCCCTGACTAGGAGATCGTCTAAGTAGGGGATCACCGAGTGGCCCTGAGAGTGCAGGACCGCCACGACGGATGCCATGACTTTGGTGAAAACCCGTGGGGCTGTCGCCAGGCCGAAAGGCAATGCCACGAACTGGAGGTGTTCGTCCCCGATGGCGAAACGCAGGAAACGTTGATGTTCGGGTGCGATCGGCACATGGAGATAAGCATCCTTGATGTCGATCGATGCTAGGAAGTCTCCTTGTGACATCGAGGCGATGACCGAGCGGAGAGATTCCATCCGAAACCGTCTGGTTCTCACATGTCTGTTGAGTAACTTGAGGTCCAGAACGGGACGGAATGACCCGTCCTTTTTTGGCACCACGAACAAGTTGGAGTAAAATCCGCGACCACGTTCCTGAAGGGGAACGGGAATCACAACTCCTTCGATCTTTAGAGCGTCCACTGCCTGAAAAAGTGCGTCGGCCTGTGCGGGGGGTGGGGAGGTTCTGAAGAAACGAGCCGTAGGTCGGGAGCTGAACTCTATCCTGTAACCATGAGACAAAATGTCTCTCACCCATCGGTCTTGAACATGTGGCCACCAGGCGTCGCCAAAGCGGGAGAGCCTGCCACCGACCGAGGATGTGGCTAGATGAGGCCGAGAGTCATGAGGAGGCCGTCTTGGAGGCAGTGCCTCCTGCGGCCTTTTGGGGGCGTGACTTGGACCGCCACGCATAGGAGTTCCTCTGGCCTTTCTCCGGCCGGTTGGACGAAGAGGATTGGGGCTTGGCGGAGGGACGAAAGGACCGAAACCTCGATTGGATTTTTCTCTGCTGAGGTCTCTTAGGTTTGGATTGGGGTAAGGAGGAGTCCTTACCCGAGGATTCCTTAATAATCTCATCCAATCGTTCGCCAAATAAACGGTCGCCAGAAAAAGGCAAACTAGTTAAGAACCTTTTGGAAGCAGAGTCTGCTTTCCATTCGCGCAGCCACATGGCCCTGCGGACTGCCACGGAGTTAGCAGATGCTACAGCCGTACGGCTAGTGGAGTCGAGGACTGCGTTCATGGCGTAGGACGAAAAAGCTGATGCCTGAGAGGTCAAGGAAGAAACATGCGGAGCAGAATTCCTTGTGACAGCATTAATCTCAGTCAGACAAGCTTGGAGAGCCCACACAGCCGCAAAGGCCGGGGCGAAAGACGCGCCCGTGGCCTCATAGATAGACTTCACCAAGAGCTCTATCTGTCTGTCAGTGGCATCCTTCAGGGATGAGCCATCGGCAACAGACACAACGGACCTAGCAGCCAATCTAGAGACTGGAGGATCCACCGTGGGAGAGTGTGCCCAGCCCTTAACGACTTCAGGTGGAAAGGGATAACGCGTGTCAGTGTGCCGTTTAGCAAAGCGCTTCTCCGGGACCGCTCTGGGCTTCTGGACAGCGTCCCTGAAGTTAGAGTGATCAAAAAACGTATTGCGCGTACGTTTGGGGAAACGAAATTGGTGTTTCTCCTGCTGAGAAGCCGACGCTTCTACAGGAGGAGGCGGGGGTGAGAGATCCAACACCTGGTTGATGGACGAGATAAGATCATTAACTAATGCGTCCCCCTCAGGTGTATCAAGGTTAAGGGCGAAGTCAGGGTCAGAGCCCTGAGCTCCCACGTCCGCCTCGTCTTCCTGAGAGTCCTCAAGCTGGGATCCAGAGCAGCGTGAGGAGGCCGGGGAAGAGTCCCAGCGAGGCCGCTTAGCCGGTCTGGGACTGCGGTCCGGGCAGGAGTCCTCCGCCTGGGACCTAGGGGCTAACCTTGGAGCGCGCTGCGGCGCGGACCGAGAAGGGTTTGGAGGAGACAAGCTAACAGGGGCCGGAGCCTGTGAAGGGCCCGGTCTGGACTGCAATGCCTCAAGGAGCTTAGATGACCATTTGTCCATAGACTGTGCAATGGATTGAGAAAGTGACTGAGAGAGTTTCTCAGCAAAAGAGGCCAAGGCCGGTGACTCTGTCCCTGCAGCCTGCTCAGGGGGAGCAGGGGGATCTACATGAGCCGAGGGGCCCACAAGTGCCCTAGGCTCCGGCTGAGCAAGTGTGGCAGGAGTCAAGCATTGATCACAGTGAGGGTAGGTAGACCCCGCAGGCAACATAGCCCCACAAGAGGTACAGGCTGCGAAAAAAATCTGTGCCTTAGTAGCTTTGCTCCTTGTGGACGACATGCTGTTGTCTCTTAGGAGAGTGACCACTGAGGGTATATGGGAAAAGGGTATACAGCCTGTTCGAACAGATATATATATCTATTATATATATGTATCTATTGCGGCACCCTAGGGGGACCAGCACCGGGTGACCGGTGTGGCTTACCGACCGCTAAAGAGCGGAGTGTGTCCTCCAGATTCCCTGTCCTGGATCCCCCGGAGCTGCAGAGCTTTGTCACTGAGAAGCATCCACCGGCAGAATGCCAAAAATGGCCGCCGGAGCTCTCAGGGGAGGAGTGGGGCCGAGGGCGGCGCCAGGAAAGAGCGGGAATCTGGGGTCCCCACAGTGGTCAATGAGGGGGGAGGGAGACATGCAAGATGCTCCAGCCCTCACATCCAACGTCATGTCGGTAATCCCGCCCTTCCCCCTGACAGGCAGGCCCGGGGCCGGGATTTTTCACAACTAGGCCGCGGCGAAGCCGGGGACTAAATTTGAGACCGCGCCCGACAAGCAGGCACAGTCGGCGCGGAAGTCCGCCGAAAAGACAACGGATTGAACTACCGCGGCTTCCGGGAAGAAGGTGCGACTCCCTGTACAGTCTCCCCCATGGGGACACAGAGTACCTTCACGTTGCAGGGCCCAGTCCCTGGGGTTGAAAGAGGCTCCGGTCCGACAGGTTCCACCAGGGGCTGCGGATGGAGCACGGTCCCAGCAAATGGATGACCGCTCAGGATCCCACTTCTCCCAGAGCCGCATAAGGGATGGTGAAGGAGACGGCATGTGGCTCCAGCCTCTGTATCCGCAATGGGTACCTCAACCTTAACAGCACCGCCGACGTAGTGGGGTGAGAAGGGAACATGCCGGGGGCCCCATCGGGGTCCTCTTTTCTTCCATCCGACATAACTATGTTATGAGAATGCATGAGTGGATGTGTGCCTCCTTCCACACAAAGCATAAAACTGAGGAGCCCGTGGTCCACGGGAGGGTGTATAGGCAGAGGGGAGGGGTTACACTTTTTAAAGTGTAATACTTTGTGTGGCCTCCAGAGGCAGAAGCTATACACCCAATTGTCTGGGTCTTCCAATGGAGCGACAAAGAAATCACAATTCCAGTAAACACCTAAGCTATGGTGTAGACAATATGTAACTGTGAATATTTTCTCTTTTTTAGAGGACACATTCACTCCCTGACGGGTAAGAGGATGATAAAGAAAAGTTACTTTACAAAGATTTGTCCGGAATTTTACCTTAAACAGGGTTCAAGATATCCGGATATAGTCGATACAAGCGTCTGACAGGTCAAAGGATTTTGCTAGTGGTAAATATGTCGCAGTGCTCACCTGTCACCTGAGTGTTTATCTGTACAAACAATTTGCGCTCTTCCTTTCTCAGTATTACAATGTCACGCAGGGTGAGAAACTTGTGTTCCTCTTCTGTAACTTTAGAGTATCCTTCATACATGTCCCGAGCCCGATCTACGTCTGCTGTAGATTTATATACCTGAAAAAAGGAAGAAGGCATAGAACAGGAATATTTAAAGGTATTGTAAATTACTTTAACAGTAAGGATAGGTGATCAATGTCTGATTGGCCGGCGTCCGACACATGGCCCCTCTACCGATTGGTTGTTCTCAGTGCCGCTGCTGGCTGCCGGAAGTGCTCAGTTTCAGAGTCGCCTCGTCAACTGATAGTGGCCGCGACCAGGTACTGCAGATCTGGCTCCCATTGAAATCAATAGGTGAATGTGCAGTACCTAGATGTGGCCACTAACAGTTGACGGTGCAACTCAGAAACTGAGCATTTCTGGCCACCTGCAGCCGGCGGTGGCCCCGAGAACAGCTAATCGGCGGAAGTGACAGGTATCAGACCCGGCATTTCCGGCCACAAGCTGCCACCATTGACACTGCGATCAGCTGATTGGCAGAGGTCTCTGACCCCGACCGATCAAACATCGATGACCTATCCTAAAGGGTACTTTACACGCTGCTTAACGGTATCGATATCACTAGCGAGCATACCCGCCCCCGTCGGTTGTGCGACACGGGCAAATCTCTGCCCGTGGCGCACAACATCGCTTACCCCCATCACACGGACTTACCTGCCCTGCGACGTCGCTCTAGCCGGCAAACCGCCTCCTTTCTAAGGGTGCAGTTCGTTCGGCATCACAGCGACGTCACATGGCAGCCGTCCAATAGAAGCAGAGGGGCGGAGATAAGCGGGACGTAACATCCCACCCACCTCCTTCCTTTCGCATTGCTGGTGGATGCAGGTAAGGAGATGTTCGTCGTTCCTGCGGTGTCACACATAGCGATGTGTGATGCCGCAGGAATGACGAACAACATCGTACCTGCAGCAGCAACGACATTAAGGAAAGAAGTGACGTGTCAACGATCATCGATTTTGAATGATTTTGTAATCGTTGATCGTCGCTCCGTGGTGTCACACGCTGCGATGTCGCTAACGGTGCCGGATGTGCGTCACTAACAACGTGACCCCGACGATATATTGTCAGCAATGTCGCAGCGTGTAAAGCACCCTTAAGGATAGGCCATCAATGTTAAAGATGTGGCCAATCTCTTTAACAAAAAAAGGAAAAAAAACTAATACGGAATCAAGGAATGGACAAGCAGTGACATGGCGGCGTAGAGGTGACCCATTTACTTGTCTGGCTACTGACCTGCAATTTCTGCAGGAATCGTTCAATGGCCGGTCGACCCACGCTCATAATCTTGCTTCTGTCTAGTGATACTTGTGCATCAGGACGGCCATCAGCTCCAGTTTTCTGGGCAACTGTGACAAAGTTCTCCCCGGCCTCCAGGAGGACGCGTAGAATGACAAAGCGAGCCTGCATATGAGCCTGCAGATGAGAACCAGCGATTGAATCAAAGGAAATTTAGGACCACATCAAAGATAGGCGGGCTTTGCACACTACGACATCGCAGGTGCGATGTCGGTGGGGTCAAATCGAAAGTGACGCACATCCGGCGTCACTTGCGATGTCGTAGTGTGTAAATCCTAGATGATACGATGAACGAGCGCAAAATCGTCGTCATCGTATCATCGCTGCAGCCTCCGACATTTCCATAATGCCGGGGGAGCGACAGGTACGATGTAGTTCCTCGTTCCTGCGGCCGCACACATCGCTGTGTGTGAAGCCGCAGGAGCGAGGAACTTCACCTTACCTGCCTCCCGGCTGCAATGAGAAGGACGGAGGTGGGCGGGATGTTTACATCCTGCTCATCTCCGCCCCTCCACTTCAATTGGCCGCCTGCCGTGTGACGTCACTGTGACGCCGCACGACCCGCCCCCTAAGGAAGGAGGCGGGTCGCCGGCCAGAGGGACGTCGCACGGCAGGTATGTGCGTGTAAAGCTGCCGTAGCGATAATAATCGCTACGGCAGCTTTCACTATATATCGAACGTGCGACGGGGGCGGGACTATCGCTGCAGCATCGGTAACACATTGTTACCGATGTCGCAGCGTGCAAAGCCCGCCTTAGATGTGCAGAGAGACAAAGAGCCTTTAAAAGCCGAATGATGCAAAATTGCTAATGATACTCAATTTGCAAAATAATTTTTAGCCACAAATACATGCATTTAAGTAGAAAAAAAAATCCTCAAAAGGTGGACAATCACTTTAAAACAGCCATAATATTCAAACACACCTGTCTCCATTTGCCAGTCTCTGGTGTATAGTACTCCAGTCCTAACAGCCCAGCCCGGACCATGTTCAGCCAATTCACATATAAAACATCTTGTGCTTCCTGAGATTCATGGCCAAAAATCCTGCAGTAAGAAGAAGTGATTATTTATATGATCAGATTAAGCAGATGCTGGACTGACAGCTATTTACTTGCTAAGGCTGGAGTCACACTTGCAAGAGACTCGCGCAAGTCTCACATCGCATCACCCGGCATGGCCACACACTCTCCTGACAGGAGCGGGTCAGCTGCATGTATTTCTATGCAGCTGAGATGCTCCTGTCAGGAGAGCTGCAGGCCATGTCGGGTGATGTGATGCAAGACTTGCACGAGTCTCTCACAAGTGTGACTCCGGCCCAAGGCTCATTATCTTGCACAAGGCCTAGCGGCAGCAGTATCAAATGAGGTCTAGGACATGAAGGTATAATAACTTTAACTACTAGTGGAGCACCCATCACCCAATGAAGTTTATGTCATGTTTATTACTATGGCTGCCTTTGTGAAAAGGGAAAATGAGAAAGGGAAAAATGAGAAAGGGAAAAATGAGAAAGGGGAAAAGGAAAAAGGAGAAAAGGGAAAAGGAGAAAGGGGAAAAGGAAAAAAGGGAAAAGGAGAAAGGGGAAAGGAAAAGAGAAAGGGGAAAAGGAAAAAGGGAAAAGGAAAAAGGGGAAAGGAAAAAGGGGAAAGGAAAAAGGGGAAAGGGAAAAGAGAAAAGGGAAAAGGAGAAAAGGGGAAAAGGAGAAAGGGAAAAAGGAGAAAGGGAAAAGGGGAAAGAGAAAAGAGAAAGGGGAAAAGGAAAAAGGAGAAAGGGGAAAAGGAAAAAGGAGAAAGGAGAAAATGAGAAAGGGAAAACAGAGAAAGGGGAAACGGAGAAGGGGAAAAGGAGAAAGGGGAAAAGGAGAAAGGGGAAAAGGAGAAAGGGGAAAAGGAGAAAGGGGAAAAGGAGAAAGAAGAAAATGAGAAAGGGGAAAAGGAGAAAGGGGAAAGGAAAAGAGAAAGGGTAAAAATGAGAAAGGAAAAAGGGGAAAGGAAAAAGGGGAAAGAGAAAAGGGAAAAGGAGAAAAGGGGAAAAGGAGAAGGGGGAAAAGGAGAAAGGGGAAAGGGAAAAGAGAAAGGGGAAAAGGAAAAAGGGAAAAGGAAAAAGGAGAAAGGGGAAATGGAAAATGAGAAAGGAGAAAATGAGAAAGGGGAAAGGAGAAAAGAAAAAGGGGAAACGGAGAAGGGGAAAAGGAGAAAGGAGAAAAGGAGAAAGGGGAAAAGGAGAAAGAAGAAAATGAGAAAGGGGAAACGGAGAAAGGGGAAAAGGAGAAAGGGGAAAAGGAGAAAGGGGAAAAGGAGAAAGGGGAAAAGGAGAAAGGAGAAAGGGGAAAAGGAGAAAGGAGAAAGGGGAAAAGGAGAAAGGGGAAAGGAGAAAGGGGAAAAGGAGAAAGGGGAAAAGGAGAAAGGAGAAAGGGGAAAAGGAGAAAGGGGAAAGGGGAAAAGGAGAAAGGGGAAAAGGAGAAAGGAGAAAGGGGAAAAAGAGAAAGGGGAAAAGGAGAAAGGGGAAAAGGAGAAAGGGGAAAAGGAGAAAGGGGAAAAGGAGAAAGGAGAAAGGGGAAAAGGAGAAAGGGGAAAAGGAGAAAGGGAAAGAAAAGACAAAGGGAAGCAAAACGAAAGTGAAATGATAAAGATAAAGAAAAGAAATGAAAGAGATAGCAAAAGGGAAGCAAAGAGAAAAAGAACACAAAAAGGGAAGGAAAAGGAGAAAGGTAAATAAAAGACAAAGGGAAATAATAGAGAAAGGGAAGCAACAAAAAAGAAAAAAAATGAATGGAAACTAAAGAAGGGAATTTTGTTTACTTACCGTAAATTCCTTTTCTTCTAGCTCCAATTGGGAGACCCAGACAATTGGGTGTATAGCTACTGCCTCCGGAGGCCGCACAAAGTACTACACTTAAAAGTGTAAGGCCCCTCACCTTCTGGCTATACACCCTCCCGTGGGAGCACGGGTCCCTCAGTTTTAGTGCAAAAGCAAGAAGGAGGAAAGCCAATAACTGTTTCAAAAACAAATTCAATCCGATAAACAATATCGGAGAACAGAACTTATCAACATGAACAACATGTGCACCCGAAAAACCAATACCCTAAGAAAAACAGGGCGGGTGCTGGGTCTCCCAATTGGAGCTAGAAGAAAAGGAATTTACGGTAAGTAAACAAAATTCCCTTCTTCTTTTTCGCTCCTAATTGGGAGACCCAGACAATTGGGACGTCCAAAAGCAGTCCCTGGGTGGGTAAAAGAATACCTCGTGATAGGGCTGTCAAGCAGCCCTTTCTTACAGGTGGGCCACCGCCGCCTGAAGGACTTGTCTACCTAGGCTGGCATCTGCCGAAGCGTAGGTATGCACCTGATAATGCTTGGTAAAAGTGTGCAGACTCGACCAGGTAGCCGCCTGGCACACCTGCTGAGCCGTAGCCTGATGCCGTAATGCCCAGGACGCACCTACGGCTCTGGTAGAATGGGCCTTCAGTCCAGAAGGAATCGGAAGCCCAGCAGAACGGTAGGCGTGAAGAATTGGTTCCTTGATCCACCGCGCAAGGGTGGATTTGGAAGCTTGCGACCCTTTATGCTGACCAGCGACCAGGATAAAGAGTGCATCCGAACGGCGCAGAGGCGCCGTGCGGGAAATGTAGATCCTGAGTGCCCTCACCAGGTCCAACAGATGTAAACCCTTTTCAAATTGGTGAACTGGATGCGGACACAAAGATGGTAAAGTGATATCCTGATTGAGATGAAAGGAAGATACCACCTTGGGAAGAAACTCTGGAATTGGACGCAGAACTACCTTGTCTTGGTGAAACACCAGGAAGGGAGATTTGCAAGATAACGCCGCCAGCTGTGACACTCTCCGAAGAGACGTGACCGCCACTAGAAAAGCCACTTTCTGAGAAAGCCGAGAAAAGGAAATCTCTTTCATAGGCTCGAAAGGCGGCTTCTGGAGAGCAATTAGAACCTTGTTCAGATCCCAGGGTTCCAATGGCCGCTTGTAAGGGGGGACAATATGACAAACCCCTTGCATGAACGTGCGTACTTTAGGAAGTCGCGCTAGGCGTTTCTGAAAAAATACGGATAGCGCGGAGACTTGACCTTTAAGAGAGCTAAGCGACAAACCTTTTTCCAACCCCGACTGCAGGAAGGAAAGAAAAATAGGCAATGCAAATGGCCAGGGAGAAACTCCCTGAGCAGAGCACCACGATAGGAATATCTTCCACGTTCTGTGGTAGATTTTGGCGGAGGATGGTTTCCTAGCCTGTCTCATGGTGGCAACAACTTCATGAGATAAACCTGAGGTCCCTAGGATCCAGGACTCAATGGCCACACAGTCAGGTTCAGGGCCGCAGAATTCAGATGGAAAAACGGCCCTTGAGACAGCAAGTCTGGACGGTCTGGTAGCGCCCACGGTTGGCCTACCGTGAGATGCCACAGATCCGGGTACCACGACCTCCTTGGCCAGTCTGGAGCGACGAGAATGGCGCGGCGGCAGTCGGACCTGATTTTGCGGAGCACTCTGGGCAACAATGCCAGAGGTGGGAAAACATAAGGTAGCCAGAACTGCGACCAATCTTGAACTAGGGCGTCTGCCGCCAGAGCTCGGTGATCGTGAGACCGTGCCATGAAAACCGGAGCTTTGTTGTTGTGCCGTGACGCCATCAGGTCGACGTCCGGCGTCCCCCAGCGGCGACAGATCTCCTGAAACACGTCCGGGTGGAGGGACCATTCCCCTGCGTCCATGCCCTGGCGACTGAGAAAGTCTGCTTCCCAGTTTTCCACGCCTGGGATGTGAACTGCGGATATGGTGGATGCTGTGTTCTCCACCCACGTTAGAATCCGCCGGACTTCCTGGAAGGCTTGCCGACTGCGTGTTCCCCCTTGGTGGTTGATGTACGCCACCGCTGTGGAATTGTCCGACTGAATCCGGATCTGCTTGCCTTCCAGCCACTGTTGGAAGGCTCGCAGGGCAAGATAGACTGCTCTGATTTCCAGAACATTGATCTGAAGGGTGGACTCTTTCTGAGTCCACGTACCCTGAGCCCTGTGGTGAAGAAACACTGCTCCCCACCCTGATAGGCTCGCATCTGTCGTGACCACCGCCCAGGATGGGGGTAGAAACGACCTTCCTGTTGACAATGAGGTGGGAAGAAGCCACCACCGGAGAGAGTCCTTGGCTGTCTGAGAGAGGGAGACGTCTCTGTCGAGGGACGTCGATTTCCCGTCCCATTGGCGGAGAATGTCCCATTGTAGGGGGCGCAGATGAAACTGCGCGAAAGGGACCGCTTCCATTGCTGCCACCATTTTCCCTAGGAAATGCATGAGGCGCCTCAAGGAGTGCGACTGGCTCTGAAGGAGAGATTGCACCCCTGTCTGCAGCGAGCCCTGCTTGTCCAGTGGAAGTTCCACTATCGCTGAGAGAGTATGAAACTCCATGCCAAGATATGTTAGTGATTGGGTCGGGGTTAGATTTGACTTTGAAAAGTTGATAATCCACCCGAACCTCTGGAGAGTCTTCAGTGCCACGTTCAGACTGTGTTGGTATGCCTCTTGAGAGGGTGCCTTTATCAGTAGATCGTCCAGATACGGGATCACAGAGTGACCCTGCGAGTGCAGGACTGCTACTACTGATGCCATGACCTTGGTGAAGACCCGAGGGGCTGTTGCCAGCCCGAAAGGTAGCGCTACGAACTGCAGGTGTTCGCTTCCTATAACGAAGCGTAGAAAACGCTGATGCTCTGGCGCAATCGGCACGTGGAGATAAGCATCTTTGATGTCTATTGATGCTAGGAAATCTCCTTGAGACATTGAGGCGATGATGAGCGGAGAGATTCCATCCGGAACCTCCTGGTTTTTACGTGTTTGTTGAGCAACTTTAGATCCAGGACGGGACGAAACGATCCGTCCTTTTTTGGTACCACAAACAAATTGGAGTAAAAACCGTGACCTTGTTCTTGAAGAGGAACAGAAGTCACCACGCCTTCCGCCTTTAGAGCGGCCACCGCCTGCAGCAGAGCATCGGCCCGGTCGGGCGGTGGAGAAGTTCTGAAGAAACGAGTTGGAGGACGAGAGCTGAACTCTATCCTGTACCCGTGAGACAGAATGTCCCTCACCCAACGGTCTTTGACCTGTGACAGCCAAATGTCGCCAAAGCGGGAGAGCCTGCCACTGACCGAGGATGCAGAAAGAGGAGACTGAGAGTCATGAGGAAGCCGTCTTGGTAACGGTTGTTCCTGCTGGCTTTTTTGGGCGTGATTGAGTCCGCCAAGAATCTGAGCCTCTCTGATCCTTTTGAGTCCTCTTGGACGAGGAGAATTGGGACCTACCTGAGCCTCGAAAGGACCGAAAACTAGACTGACCCCTCCTTTGTTGGGGTTTGTTTTGTCTGTGTGGAGGTAAGGATGAATCCTTACCCTTGGAGTGTTTAATGATTTCATCCAAACGCTCACCAAACAGTCGGTCACGAGAAAAAGGCAAACTGGTTAAGCACTTCTTGGAAGCAGAATCTGCCTTCCATTCTCTCAACCACAGGGCTCTGCGTAAAACCACGGAGTTGGCTGACGCCACCGCCGTACGGCTCGTAGAGTCTAGGACAGCATTAATCGCGTAAGACGCGAATGCAGACATCTGAGAGGTCAATGGTGCCACCTGCGGAGTAGATGTACGTGTGACCGTGTCAATCTGTGTAAGACCAGCTGAAATAGCTTGGAGTGCCCATACGGCTGCGAATGCTGGCGCCAACGACGCTCCAATAGCTTCATAGATGGATTTCAACCAGAGCTCCATCTGTCTATCGGTGGCATCTTTAAGTGCCGCTCCATCTTCTACTGCAACTAAGGATCTAGCCGCAAGCCTGGAGATTGGAGGATCCACCTTGGGACACTGGGTCCAGCCCTTGACAACGTCAGGGGGGAAAGGATAGCGTGTATCTTTAAGCCTTTTGGAAAACCGCTTATCAGGATAAGCGTGGTGTTTCTGGATTGCGTCTCTAAAGTCAGCGTGGTCCAGAAAAGAGCTTAATTTACGCTTGGGATATCTGAAATGGAATTTCTCATGCTGTGAAGCTGACTCCTCCGCAGAAGGAGCTGGCGGAGAAATATCTAACATCTTATTGATGGACGCTATAAGATCATTCACTATGGCGTCACCATCCGGTGTATCTAGATTGAGAGCGGTCCCAGGATCAGAATCCTGATCAGTTACATCCGCCTCATCACACATAGATTCATCCCGCTGGGATCCTGACCATTGAGACGAAGTTGAGGGCCCCTCATAGCGAGCCCGTTTAGGTTGTCTGGGACTGTCGTCCGAGTCAGAGTCGTCACCCTGGGGTGCGTGTGACACCCCTGGAGCACGGAAGTGTTCCAGCTGAGGGGGACCAGGGAGCAATGATTCAACAGTGTCCATGGTCTGAGTAACTGGTCTAGACTGTAATGTTTCAAGAATTTTAGACATAGTCATAGACAATCTGTCAGCAAAAGCTGCAAACTCTGTTCCTGTCACCTGGACAGTATTCACAGGTGGTTCTCCCTGGGTCACGTCTAGCAGAGGCCCCGGCTGTGCAAGTGTCACAGGGGCCGAGCACTGCACACAATGGGGGTCAGCGGAACCTGCCGGTAGAGCAGCCCCACATGCGGTACAGGCAGCATATAACGTCTGTGCCTTGGCACCCTTGCGTTTTGCGGACGACATGCTGTTGCCTCCTTGTAATCTAGGAGGGTATATAGCCGAGAAAAAAACACCAGCGACCGCACAGTGCAAAGTATTTGCAAACACAAAATACCAAGTACACAAACGGCACAAGTGGGGGTGAGCCCTTGAGGGCTGCTTACCGCCCGCTGAACAGCGGGTATGAGGCCGTAGAATCCCGTGTCTGGGTCTCCCAGTCTTCCCTCTGCAGCTCAGCGTGCAGGCAGGAATGGCTGCCGGCGTTGTGTGCAGAGGGGCGGACCGTGGGCGTGCCCAAACAAAAGTGCGGGAAACTGCGTCCCCCTGTGCCTAGTGTGAGGGCTGGAGTATGTAAAAAAGACTCCAGCCCTCAGCGCTGATGCTCTATACAACGTCCCGCCCTCCTCCTGACTGGCAGGTGCGGAGGCGGGAACGAGACAAACTAGGCCGCAAAAGCCGGGGACTGTAGTAATAAGCGCGGCCGTGATATATGCACGGCCAGCGCGGAAGTCCCCGGCGCACCACAAGTCACAGCAGTGTCGCAGTGCGACTGAGCCCAGCGGCCTGGCGCGACCGTTCGCCCTAGTCTACCCACTCAGCTGAGCTGTAGTGAGGAAATGGCACAAGCGCAGCAGCGCTGATGTCCCCGGCGCACTAACACACCCAGCAATGCTGCGGTGTGCGCGCGTATGCACGGGGACACAGAGTACCTTGACGGAGCAGGGCCCTGTCCCTGACGATACTCAGCTCCATATCCAGCGGCTTCTCCAGGGGCTGCGGATGGAGCACGGTCTCAGTGCCTGGAGACCGGTAAAATCCCACTTCAGCCAGAGCCCTAATGGGGATGGAGAAGGAATCAGCATGTGGGCTCCAGCCTCCGTACCCGCAATGGGTACCTCAACCTTAACAAACACCGCCGACAGAAAGTGGGGTGAGAAGGGAGCATGCTGGGGACCCTGTATGGGCCCTCTTTTCTTCCATCCGACATAGTCAGCAGCTGCTGCTGACTAAACAGTGGAGCTATGCGTGGATGTCTGACCTCCTTCGCACAAAGCAAAAACTGAGGGACCCGTGCTCCCACGGGAGGGTGTATAGCCAGAAGGGGAGGGGCCTTACACTTTTAAGTGTAGTACTTTGTGCGGCCTCCGGAGACAGTAGCTATACACCCAATTGTCTGGGTCTCCCAATTAGGAGCGAAAAAGAAAGGCAGATTTAAAATACGGTCACAGCATATCCAAAACAGTTTCCCACCCCGATGAAAAAAAATGCACACATCTGATATCACAACATTAAGGATGTTACAATGAAGCTTCTTACCGCAACACCTCTTCACTGACGCACAGATACAGCCCGACACACTCCGCTCTGCACTCCTCGTAGGAAGAGGCGATGGTAGAGAATTTACTGTCCCAAGTTTCACCTGGTTTATACCAACTTCTCACCTGGCAGTAAGAATACACACTAAGTAAATTTGTGAACAAGAAGTACAACAAATACAAAAACTATAGGTCATCCTTGATAATAATCAATGAGGACCATTAGGTCACCCAGACACTTTAGCTGCAGATTTCGGGGACTGGGTTCACATTTGTGTTGGATGCTCCATTGAAACTTTAATTTTTCACCACATGGCTAACTTCTTACACTATTTATTCTGTTAAAGCAACAGACACTGTAGAGTAACCAAATGGACCCCATTACAATTGATTGAGTCTGTCTGATACCGTTTCTGTCCATCACGTGATAGACTTTTACTTTTAAAGGGTTCCTTTCATCTGTTCCTAGAAAAATTGAACACTAGTATAAACCTGTCCTCACACTCCGTGATCCTGTACGGGGAATTTCAACACCTGATCATTTTGTTCCAGCTGGAGAGAAGCCGCCATCAAAAGCCGCCTTAGATAAGCATGGACTCCTCCTTTTGGAGTCCATGCTTATCTAAGGTGTACGGGCACCTGGTCACAATTGTTACTCACTTGCTCCCCAGTCTCCGGGTTGATAACATTTTCTTTGTCAAAATTGAATGTTCCCTTGTCATCCTGGAAAACATGAAGGAATGGTTGTATGACCTTTCTATGAAGACCCGAGGGGTAAGAACAAGTAACAGGTTGTTCATGCATTAACTATTGGTTACCTGGACAAAGAGTTTTCCACTGCCATGTCCTAATAACTCGTGTAGGCCAACCTGAACTTCAAAGGACGGGCCACGGCACTTTATGAAGACATCCTAAATGAAAGGAACAGCCGTTCTTATAGTCATCCTCATGGATGTACATACACATGACAGAATGCTCAGATTAAAAATAATTGCTCAAATTCACTTTTGACTTTAGCACATTGATTTTTTTTTTTAAATCACCGTATTTTTCGGACTATAAGACGCACCCTGGTTTTAGAGGAGGAAAATAGGAAAATAAAATTTTAACCAAAAAATGTGGTCATGACACATTGTTATGGGGCGAGGATCTGCTGCTGACACTGTTATGTGGGTAATGTCCCCAATTCTCTACTAAGGTACCCCATTCTGGTAATGATCCTCCTGCCTTGTATATGATCCTGCTCATATACCCCCATCCTGCTCATATACCCCCCATCCATCCTGCTCATATACCCCCATCCATCCTGCTCATATACCCCCATCCTGCTCATATACCCCCATCCTGCTCATATACTCCCATCCATCCTGCTCATATACCCCCATCCTGCTCATATACTCCCATCCATCCTGCTCATATACCCCCATCCTGCTCATATACCCCCCATCCATCCTGCTCATATACCCCCATCCATCCTGCTCATATACCCCCATCCTGCTCATATACCCCCATCCTGCTCATATACTCCCATCCATCCTGCTCATATACCCCCATCCTGCTCATATACACCCATCCTGCTCATATACACCCATCCTGCTCATATACCCCCATCCATCCTGCTCATATACCCCCATCCATCCTGCTCATATACCCCCATCCTGCTATATGCCCCCATCCTGCTCATATACCCCCATCCTGCTCATATACCCCCATCCTGCTCATATACTCCCATCCTGCTCATATACTCCCATCCATCCTGCTCATATACCCCCATCCTGCTCATATACACCCATCCTGCTATATGCCCCCATCCTGCTCATATACTCCCATCCATCCTGCTGATATACCCCCATCCATCCTGCTCATATACCCCCATCCTGCTATATGCCCCCATCCTGCGCATATACCCCCATCCTGCGCATATACCCCCATCCTGCTCATATACCCCCATCCATCCTGCTCATATATCCCCATCCTGTTATATACCCCCCCATCCCGCTCATATACCCCATCCTACTCATAATATACCCCCATCCATCCTGCTCATAATATACCCCCATCCATCCTGCTCATAATATACCCCCATCCATCCTGCTCACAATATACCCCCATCCATCCTGCTCATAATATACCCTCATCCATCCTGCTCATAATACACCCCCATCCATCCTGCTCATAATATACCCCCATCCATCCTGCTCATAATATACCCCCATCCATCCTGCTCATAATATACCCCCATCCTGGTATATGGCCTATATCCTGTGGCACAGAAAAAAAACAAAAACGTTTATACTCACCTTTCCTCACTCCCTGCAGCACCGATCATCTTCCTCTCTTCTCAGCTGCAGTGCCGCTGTGTGGAGCCGTCACCGTTGTCTGCAGCATCGCGATGTCTTCCTTTCTGTGCCGTCAGCTGATCTGCGTGAACACTAGCGGCGCGCACAGCGATGACGTCATCGCTGTGCTCACCGCTCTCTACACAGATCAGCTGACCAGCACAGAAAGGAAGACATCGCGATGCTGCAGTGGGACGGCTCCACACACGGTGACGGGTGAGTACACCGATTCACTGCACCCCGTGCTGATGATGATGCACGGGGGGGCAGTGAATACAGCCACACATGATCACTCCAGGTTGTAGTTGCCAGGGGTGAACATGCGGGCTGGCTGTTTACTAGGCGCGCACCCACCACCCATCCTCCTGCCCACCTGTCAGCGCCGGCTTCAGCGCTGAGATGATAGGCGGGAGGATGGGCGTGCATATGAAATGAGTGGGCCCACGTGGTCACGGTAGGCTGCAGCAGTCTGCTCGTGCCCCCGATGACCCGCTCCACCGCCGCACCCTCATTCCCCGCAGCCACATTCAGACCATAAGACGCACCCTCCACTTTCCCCCAACATTTGGGGGGAAAAAGTGCGTCTTATGGTCCGAAAAATACGGTATATTTCTCTTTAAAAAAAAAAGACAAAACTATTACAGAAGTAATATCTTTATTGATTAACTTGGTCTCTGAGCACATAAACAGCTTCATCAGCCAAGATGCCAAATGAATGACCGAGAGAAGAACACATTATATAAAATTAGTTTAACTAAGATATCGGAACTATAATTAAGAAATCAAAGTATCATAGCTCAGGGCCTTGTTACAGTTAGAAAGTATGGTATTTTCCATTTGTAAGATGCACTTTTTCCCTCCCAAAACTAGAGGGAAAATGGGGGTGCGTCTTACAATCCACATATGTCTTACCAGGACAGCAGTGGAGGCGCAGGATCAGCGATGCTGCAGGCTTGTGGGGTGTCATGGTGGCGAGCACCATTGATCTGCCGGCGGACTGCTATGAATCACCTGCAGTTGACAAGATGGACTTCAAGAAAATGGCCACGGAGGCGGTGTGTGCGCAGATAGGACTCCGCGGCCACTTTCTTCAAGTCCATTGTGTCATTCCGCGCACCCCGCCACATCTGCGGCCATTTTCTTGAAGTCCATCTCTTCAACTGCGGGTGATTCAAAGCAGCCCATAGTCCACCGGCAGATTAATGGTCCTCGCCGCCATGGCACCCCCCGAGCCGGCAGTATCACCAACCCTCCGCTGTTGCACACTGACCATCTTGAGTCGCGACACCCCAGCCTCCGAGCCGCAGTATCGCCGGCCCTCCGCACACAGACCATCTTGAGCCGCGACACCCCCTCCTCCAAGCCCGCCAACAGATAAATGGCGCCCGCCGCCGTGACACCCCACAAGCCTGCAGTATTGCCAATCCTCCGCACACTGATCCTCTTGAGCCGCGACACCCCTCCTCCGAACCTGCAGTATCGCCTACCCGCCTCCTGTGACCTTCCTGAGCCGCTCCCCCCTGGTGAGTTAATATAAGAGGCACTAGGATTATAAGACGGACCCTCATTTTAACAGTAAAAGTTATTTTTTCCTATTTTCCGCCTTCAAATTTGGGGTGCGTTTTATAATCCGGTACGTCTTATAAAACGGAAAATACGGTAGCAGAGGAGGTGGCAGACAGGTCAGAGACCTGGAGTCAAGTGTATTCTTATACTGGGTCATAAATCCAAGTGTTCAGGCCCCCATAGACATTAGTACTCATCCAAACCATCCATTTGAGCAGGACCAGGTGAACATGTTATGAGCATGGGGGGCCCAATAGATGATATAGAAGGAGGCAGTTGTTCCCAGCTGCGTTATCTCCTCTTCCCACACAGAATACAAGTGTTTGATAGCGGTTTGATGTGTATGGCTACCTTTATATAAGAACAAAAAAGAGAATTTTGTTTACTTACCGTAAATTCTTTTTCTTATAGTTCCGTATTGGGAGACCCAGACATTGGGGTGTATAGCTTCTGCCTCCGGAGGACACACAAAGTACTACACTAAAAAGTGTAGCTCCTCCCTCTGAGCATATACACCCCCTGGATCTAGCCAGTTTAGTGCAAAAGCTGAAGGAGAATAGCCACCCACAAGTAAAGACAGAGCAAGAACCGGAACAACCGGAGCCTCTGTCTACGACAACAGCCGGTGATAACACGCGGAACAAGAAACTGCCAACAGGCAACAGGGAGGGTGCTGGGTCTCCCAATACGGAACTATAAGAAAAAGAATTTACGGTAAGTAAACAAAATTCTCTTTTTCTTTATCGTTCCTATGGGAGACCCAGACACTGGGACGTCTCAAAGCAGTCCATGGGTGGGAATAAACAGAAAAACTGAGAAGTAGGCAAAGCCTAACTTCACAAATGGGCGACAGCCGCCTGAAGGATGCGTCTGCCCAAGCTCGCATCTGCCGAAGCATGAGCATGCACTTGGTAGTGCTTTGAAAAGGTATGCAGACTAGTCCAAGTGGCAGCCTGACAGACCTGCTGAGCCGTAGCCTGGTGCCTGAAAGCCCAAGAGGCACCGACAGCTCTGGTCGAGTGTGCCTTGATCCCCAGCGGGGGAGGCACCTGAGTACACTGGTAGGCATCGGAAATGGCCGACCTAATCCAACGAGCTAAGGTCGGCTTAGAAGCCGAGAGGCCCTTACGCCGACCTGTGGTTAGCACAAAAAGAGAGGTGCACCGCCTAAGAACAGCGGTGCAAGACACATAGATCCGGAGCGCCCGCACCAGATCCAGAGTATGCAACACTTTTTCAAAGCGATGAACAGGAGCTGGACAAAAGGAAGGCAGGGAAATGTCCTGGTTAAGGTGGAAAGGAGAAACCACCTTAGGGAGAAAGTCCGGAGTCGGACGGAGAACCACCTTGTCTTGATGAAAAAACAAAAAAGGTGACGCCGAAGAGAGCGCAGCCAAATCAGAGACTCTCCTGAGGGAAGTTATGGCCACTAGAAAGACTACTTTCTGTGAAAGACGAGACAAAGAAACCTCCCTAAGAGGCTCAAAGGGGGGTTTCTGCAAGGCCGTGAGGACCAAATTGAGGTCCCAGGGATCCAAGGGCCGCCGGTAAGGCGGAATGATGTGAGACGCGCCCTGCATGAAGGTGCGGACCTGAGCCAGCCGGGCGATACGCCGCTGGAACAGCACTGACAGAGCCGAGACTTGTCCCTTGAAGGAATTGAGGGATAGTCCTAGCTGCAGACCGGACTGTAGAAAGGACAGAAGGGTCGGCAAGGAAAAAGGCCAAGGAGCATGGCCGGAAGAGCGACACCAGGACAGGAAAATTCTCCAGGTCCTGTGATAGATTTTGGCCGAGGAAGACTTCCGAGCCCGAGTCATAGTTGAGATGACTTCAGGAGGAATACCAGAAGCCGTCAAGATCCAGGACTCAAGAGCCACGCCGTCAATCTGAGAGCCGCAGAATTCTGGCGGAAAAACGGACCTTGTGAGAGAAGGTCTGGACGGTCCGGAAGATGCCACGGCACCTCTACAGACAGATGGAGCAGGTCTGGGTACCAAGCTCGCCTGGGCCAGTCCGGAGCAATGAGGATGACCCGACGGCCCTCCATTCTGATCTTGCGCAGAACTCTGGGCAAGAGAGCTAGAGGGGGAAACACGTAGGACAGACGAAACTGGGACCAATCGTTAACCAGAGCGTCCGCTGCAAAGGCCTGAGGATCGTGGGAGCGAGCCACGTAAACCGGGACCTTGTTGTTGTGCCGGGATGCCATTAGATCCACTTCCGGAGTGCCCCACTTGCGGCAGATTGACTGAAACACTGCCGGATGCAGGGACCACTCGCCACTGTCCACGGTTTGACGGCTGAGATAATCTGCTTCCCAGTTTTCCACGCCTGGGATGTGGACTGCGCATATGGTGGACTTGGAGTCCTCCGTCCATTGAAGGATGCGTTGAACCTCCAACATTGCCAGGCGGCTGCGTGTCCCGCCTTGGTGATTGATGTAGGCAACCGCTGTCGCGTTGTCTGACTGGACTCGGATGTACTTGCCCGCCAAAAGGTGGTGAAAGGCTAGGAGAGCTAGAAACACAGCTCTGGTTTCCAGCACATTGATCGAGAGGGCTGATTCGGACGGAGTCCAAGTGCCCTGTGCTCGGTGGTGGAGACATACCGCTCCCCAGCCAGATAGACTGGCATCCGTGGTGAGGATCACCCAGGACGGGGCCAGGAAGGAGCGTCACAGACAGAGAGAGGGGCCGAAGCCACCACTGAAGGGAGCCCCTGGTCTGTGGCGACA
This sequence comes from Anomaloglossus baeobatrachus, assembly GCF_048569485.1. Classification (NCBI taxonomy): domain Eukaryota; kingdom Metazoa; phylum Chordata; class Amphibia; order Anura; family Aromobatidae; genus Anomaloglossus; species Anomaloglossus baeobatrachus. Next base: position 43,944,528 of record NC_134362.1, read on the forward strand.
GAGCCACTAGCCTGTGCAAGGAGGAAGTCCGCTTGTCCCAACAGCGGAGAATGTCCAGCTGCAGAGGACGCAGATGGAACTGGGCAAAGGGAACAGCCTCCATTGACGCCACCATCTGACCCAGCACCTGCATTAGGTGCCTGATGGAATGACGGCGGGGCCTCAGCAGAGAGCGCACCGCCAGATGGAGGGACTGCTGTTTGACTAAGGGCAGCTTCACAAGTGCCGGCAGAGTCTCGAACTGCATCCCTAGGTACGTGAGCCTCTGGGTCGGAGTCAGAGTGGATTTGGGCAGATTGACAAGCCACCCGAATTGGGCTAGAGTGGCGAGAGTGAGCGAGACACTCCGCTGACAGTCTGCGCTGGATGAAGCCTTGACTAGAAGGTCGTCCAGGTAAGGAATCACTGCCAACCCCTGGAAGTGCAGAACCGCAACCACTGCTGCCATGACCTTGGTGAATACTCGAGGGGCCGTGGCTAACCAGAAGGGGAGAGCCACGAATTGGAAATGTTCCTCTCCGATTGCAAAACGTAGCCAACGCTGGTGTGAAACTGCAATTGGCACATGCAGATAGGCATCTCTGATGTCGATGGATGCCAGGAAATCTCCTTGGGTCATTGAGGCAATGACTGATCGCAGAGACTCCATGCGAAAATGCCGCACCTGAACATGCTTGTTGAGAAGCTTGAGATCCAGGATGGGCCGGAAGGAACCGTCCTTTTTGGGGACTAGGAAGAGATTTGAGTAGAAACCTCTGAACCGTTCCCGGGCGGGAACCGGTACAATTACTCCGTTGGCCTGCAAGGATGCCACGGCCTGAGAGAAGGCAGCGGCCTTGGAGCAGGGGGGAGTTGACAGAAAACATCTGTTTGGCGGGCTGGAAGAGAATTCTATCCTATAGCCGTGGGAGATGATATCCCGCACCCACTGATCGGAGACGTGTTGAAACCACACGTCGCCAAAGTGGGAGAGCCTGCCACCGACTAAGGACATTGCTGGCGCGGCCAGATAGTCATGAGGAGGCTGCCTTAGTGGCAGCAGCTCCTGCGGTCTTCTGTGGACGCGCCTTTGTGTGCCAGTTGGGTTTTTGGTCCTTCGCTGAGTTAGTGGACGAGGCCGAGGGCTTAGAGGATGACCAGTTGGAGGAACGAAAGGAACGAAACCTCGACTGGTTCCTACCCTGGGCAGGTTTCCTGGTTTTACTTTGTGGCATGGAAGTACTCTTCCCGCCAGTAGCTTCCTTAATAATTTCATCCAGTTGTTCACCGAATAGCCTGGATCCAGCAAAAGGGAGCCCAGCAAGGTACCTCTTTGAAGAAGCATCTGCCTTCCACTCTCGAAGCCACAAGATCCTGCGGATAGCGAGGGAATTAGCCGAAGCCACCGCAGTGCGGTGAGAAGCCTCCAGCATGGCAGACATGGCATAGGATGAAAAAGCTGAAGCTTGGGAAGTTAAGGCAACCATTTCGGGCATAGATTCCCTGGTGAGGGAATGCATCTCCTCTAGAGAAGCAGAGATGGCTTTGAGAGCCCACACTGCTGCAAAAGATGGGGAGAACAAGGCCCCTGCCGCCTCATATACAGATTTGGCCAGAAGGTCAACCTGGCGGTCAGTGGAATCCTTAAGTGAGGTGCCATCAGCCACTGATACAACGGTCCGGGCTGAGAGTCTAGACACCGGAGGGTCTACCTTTGGTGAATGAGCCCACTCCTTGACCACCTCAGGTGGAAAGGGAAAACTGTCATCAGAACCACGCTTTGGGAAGCGTTTGTCAGGACAGGCCCTAGGCTTGGTCACAGTGGCCTGAAAACTGGAGTGGTTAAAGAACACACTCCTTGTCCTCTTAGGCAAGGAAAACTGGTGCTTTTCTGCCAGAGAGGGTTGCTCCTCTGATACTGGCGGATTGAGGTCCAGTACAGAATTAATGGACGCAATCAAATCACTAACATCTGAGTCACTTTCGGACAGATCAATGGGGCACATGGAGGTAGCCTCCAAGCCCCCAGTAAAGGCATCCTCCTCGTCCTGTGAGTCAGCTCTTGAATCAGAGCCGCGGGACGAGGAAGGAGAGGGGACCCTGCGTCTCCTTTTAGGAGGACGGGGTCTGGGACCAGATGAAGAATCCTCTGTGAGCTCCGCTGAGAGAGCCCTAGCAGCAGAGGCGCCCTGAGAAGGGGGCTGATGCATGTTCAGCAAAGTCCGGGACAGCTGTCCCATGGAGTCGGCAAAAGACTGGGAGATTGACCTAGAGAAGGATTCTACCCAAGCCGGGGGTTCAGCCACCGGAGCCGGAGCAGCCGGAGGGACCACTGTGGGTGCGATTCCAGGCTGAGGCATTGTCAGGTTAGAGCAGGCATCACAATGTGGATTTGTGCTCGGTTCAGGCAGCACGAGCTTACATGCAGTGCATACTGAGTACAGCCTTGCTCCTCGTGTGAGACATGCTGCTGGAGTGGGGGCTCTGAGCCAGAATGACCCCCAGAGAGTATATAAGAAGGTCCACAACCGGAGGTTGTGGCTTACCAGAGCGTTTGTGTGCCCTCCAGATCCCACAGCCCGGACCCCCAAGCAGCTTAGCAGGGATGCTGCAGCCAGCGCTGATCCAGAGAAAAACGCTGATAAAATGGCGCCGGAGCGAGGAGAGGGGGCGGGACCTGCTCTGAGAGCGGGATCTGGAGGGCCAAGGAGACTTACAGGGGAGGGGACATGTACTCAGAGAGGAGTGTCCCTCCCCTGTGCCGAACGGCCGCTGGGCGGAGCCGCACTGTCCCTCTGCATGATTGACATGCGAGGGCAGTGAAATCGAAAGTAGGCCTCCGGCGAAGCCGGGGCCTAAATTTGAGCGATGCGGCCGGCGCGCAGGCACCATCGGCGCGGTTCTCAGGCGACAACCAGAGAACCGGCCGGAAATGTCAGAAAAGTTACACAGCACACTCTCCCACCATAATAAAGTACCGGGACCCCCCGAATATAAACGTCTCAGGTACTTAGCTTGCTGAGACCCAGGGTTCCAAGTCCTTGGGGATGAGTGCTCCGTCCAGCAGGATCCTGAAGGGCTGCGGATGGAGACCGGTCTCCTGCAAAGCAGGGAGAACCGTGCTGGCTCCCACTTCAAGCCAGAGCCCGAGGGATGGTGAAGGAGCGCGGCATGTAAGGCTCCAGCCTTGGAATCAACCTTAACAACACCGCCAACACAGTGGGTTGAGAAGGGACATGCCGGGAGTCCAGGCTTGGACCCGCTTTTCTTCAAAAACTTTCCAAAAATGAAAAATCAGATGAGAATGCATGTGTGGATGTATGCCTCCTGATCACAAAGCAATGAACTGGCTAGATCTGGTTATCCAGGGGGTGTATATGCTCAGAGGGAGGAGCTACACTTTTTAGTGTAGTACTTTGTGTGTCCTCCGGAGGCAGAAGCTATACACCCTAATGTCTGGGTCTCCCATAGGAATGATAAAGAAAAGGAGACAGTTGGACTCTGTAGTACTAAGATATGTGGAACAATGAATATGAGAATATAGACATACATTACTGCTATGAAAAACATTTCAAAATTGGCATACTTAGCACACAAAAATGGCCAGTTTCATGTGAGCCCAACAGCCAAAAATGGACAGTTTCATGTGAGCCCAACAGCCACCGGCAAGGCGACCACCTTTTGTTGGGTGTCTATCCGCCCATAAATTGTAGGTTTTTTAACTCAAAGAGAGGCATTAGTTTGATAGTGACCCAAGAAAAAGAGGTCGCCTTGCCATTGGCTGTTGGGCTCACAAAAAATGGTAATTTGTGTGTGCAAAGTATCTCAATTTTTACATGTTTTTTCATAGCAGTAATGAATATTTATATTCCCATATTCATTGTTCCACATATCTTAGCGCTATAGAGTGCAAATGTGTCATTTTTGTTACCATGTTCCATGTTCAGTTTGTACCTGTTCACATTAGAAAGGTAGGATGTGCCATCAGTCTTTTTCAGATTACAGGGTCATACACTGGGTAACTTATGGATTGCTGGGGGTTTGACCGTTGGGACCCCCAGTGATCCACAGAATGAGGCTCAAGACATCCGTGTCTTGAATAGGCCAGAGGTGCTCATGCTCACCCTCCACTCCATTCATTATCTGTGGGACTGCCAGAAATAGGGGAGCGCTGTGCTCTGCTTTCTCCAGTAGTCTCACAGACAATAAATGGAGCGGAGGGTGAGCAGGAGCACCTCTGGACCATTCACGACAAGGCTCTGCAGAGTCCCGTCCTTGGTATACCAGACTCCTGTACTTGAGATCGCTGGGGTTCCAGCATTCATACCGTGGTAATCAGCAAGTTATCCCCTGTCCTATTGATATTAAAATGAACGACAGGACAAAGATACAAGTGTGACCATACACAGACAAAAAGAGAATTTTGTTTACTTACCGTAAATTCTTTTTCTTATAGTTCCGACATGGGAGACCCAGACCATGGGTGTATAGCTTCTGCCTCCGGAGGACACACAAAGTACTACACTCAAACGTGTAGCTCCTCCCTCCGGGCTATATACACCCCCTGGATGACAATCTAACCAGTTCAGTGCAAAAGCTGAAGGAGGACATCCACCCATAAGTAGAGATAGAGTAAAACTCGGAAAAACCGGAACCTCTGTCTACAACAACAGCCGGTGAAACACACGGAACAAGAACTGCCAACAGGCAACAGGGAGGGTGCTGGGTCTCCCATGTCGGAACTATAAGAAAAAGAATTTACGGTAAGTAAACAAAATTCTCTTTTTCTTCATCGTTCCTTATGGGAGACCCAGACCATGGGATGTCTCAAAGCAGTCCATGGGTGGGAAATAAACAAAACTGAGAAGTAGGCAAAACCTAACTTCACAAGTGGGCGACAGCTGCCTGAAGGATGCGTCTGCCCAAGCTCGCATCTGCCGAAGCATGAGCATGCACTTGGTAGTGCTTCGAAAAGTTGTGCAGACTAGACCAAGTGGCAGCCTGACAAACCTGCTGAGCCGTAGCCTGGTGCCTGAAAGCCCAGGAGGCACCGACAGCTCTGGTCGAGTGCGCCTTAATCCCTGGCGGTGGGGGCACCTGAGAACACTGGTAGGCATCGGAGATGGCCGACCTAATCCAACGAGCTAGGGTCGGATTAGAAGCCGAGAGACCCTTGCGCTGACCCGTGGTTAGCACAAAAAGTGAGGTGCACCGCCTAAAAGCGGCGGTGCGTGACACATAGATTCGGAGCGCCCGCACCAAATCCAAGGTATGCAACGCCTTCTCAAAGCGATGCACAGGGGCCGGACAAAGGGAAGGCAATGAAATGTCCTGGTTAAGGTGGAAAGGAGATACCACCTTAGGGAGAAAATCCGGAGTCGGACGGAGAACCACCTTGTCTTGGTGAAAAACCAAAAAAGGTGACTCCGAAGAGAGCGCAGCCAAATCAGAGACTCTCCTGAGAGAAGTTATGGCTACTAGAAAAACCACTTTCTGTGAAAGTCTAAACAAAGGAACCTCCCTAAGAGGCTCAAAGGGGGGTTTCTGTAAGGCCGTGAGGACCAGATTAAGATCCCAAGGATCCAAAGGCCGCCGGTAAGGAGGAATGATGTGAGATGCGCCCTGCATGAAGGTGCGCACCTGAGCCAGACGGGCGATACGCCGCTGGAATAATACCGACAGAGCCGACACCTGTCCCTTGAGGGAATTGAGGGACAGTCCTAGCTGCAGATCGGACTGTAGAAAGGACAGGATGGTCGGCAAGGAGAACGGCCAAGGAGCATGGCCGGAAGAGCGACACCAGGACAGGAAAATCTTCCAAGTCCTGTGGTAAATCTTGGCCGAGGAAGACGTCCGAGCCTGAGTCATAGTGGAGATGACCTCAGAAGGAATGCCTGAAGCCGTCAGGATCCAGGACTCAAGAGCCACGCTGTCAATCTGAGAGCCGCAGAATTCTGGCGGAAGAACGGACCTTGAGAGAGAAGGTCTGGGCGGTCCGGGAGATGCCACGGCATTTCTACGGACAGACGGAGCAGATCTGGGTACCAAGCTCGCCTGGGCCAGTCCGGAGCAATGATTATGACCCGACGGCCCTCCATTCTGATCTTGCGCAGAACCCTGGGCAAGAGAGCTAGAGGGGGAAACACATAGGCCAGACGGAACTGGGACCAATCTTGAAGCAGCGCGTCCGATGCGAAGGCCTGAGGATCGTGGGAGCGAGCCACGTAAACCGGAACCTTGTTGTTGTGCCGGGATGCCATTAGATCCACTTCCGGAGTGCCCCACTTGCGGCAGATTGACCTGAACACTGCCGGATGAAGGGCCCACTCGCCGCTGTCCACGGTTTGACGGCTGAGATAATCGGCCTCCCAGTTTTCTACGCCTGGGATGTGGACCGCGGATATGGTGGACTTGGAGTCCTCCGTCCACTGAAGGATGCGTTGAACTTCCAACATTGCCAGGCGGCTGCGAGTCCCGCCCTGGTGATTGATGTAGGCAACCGCTGTCGCGTTGTCCGACTGGACTCGAATGTGCTTGCCCGCCAACAGGTGGTGAAAGGCTACGAGAGCTAGAAGAACAGCCCTGATTTCCAGCACATTGATCGAGAGGGCTGATTCGGACGGAGTCCAAGTGCCCTGTGCTCGGTGGTGGAGAAATACTGCCCCCCAGCCGGAGAGGCTGGCATCCGTGGTGAGGATCACCCAGGACGGAGTCAGGAAGGAGCGTCCCTGTGACAGAGAGAGGGGCCGAAGCCACCACTGAAGAGAGCTCCTGGTCTGCGGCGACAGAGCCACTAGCCTGTGCAAGGAAGAGGTCCGCTTGTCCCAACAGCGGAGAATGTCCAGCTGCAGAGGACGCAGATGGAACTGGGCAAAGGGAACCGCTTCCATTGACGCCACCATCTGACCCAGCACCTGCATGAGGTACCTGATGGAATGACGGCGGGGCTTCAACAGAGAGCGCACCGCCAGATGAAGGGACTGCTGTTTGACTAAGGGCAGCTTCACAAGTGCCGGCAGAGTCTCGAATTGCATCCCTAGGTACGTAAGTTCCTGGGTCGGGGTGAGAGTGGACTTGGGCAGATTGACAAGCCACCCGAATTGAACAAGCGTGGCGAGAGTGAGCGAAACACTCCGCTGGCAGTCTGCACTGGATGAGGCCTTGACTAGAAGGTCGTTCAGGTAGGGGATTACTGCCAACCCCTGGAGATGCAGGACCGCAACCACTGCTGCCATGACCTTGGTGAATACCCGAGGGGCTGTGGCTAACCCGAAGGGGAGAGCCACGAATTGGAAATGTTCCCCTCCGATTGCAAAGCGTAGCCAACGCTGGTGTGAAACCGCAATAGGCACATGCAGATAGGCATCTCTGATGTCGATGGATGCTAGAAAATCTCCTTGGGTCATTGAGGCAATGACCGATCTCAGAGATTCCATGCGAAAGCGCCGCACCTGAACATACTTGTTGAGAAGCTTGAGATCCAGGATGGGCCGGAAGGAACCGTCCTTCTTGGGGACTAGGAAGAGGTTTGAGTAGAAACCTCTGAACCGTTCCCGGGCGGGAACCGGAACAATTACTCCGTTGGCCTGCAAAGATGCCACGGCCTGAGAGAAGGCGGCGGCCTTGGAGCAGGGGGGAGTGGACAGAAAAAATCTGTTTGGCGGGCTGGAAGAAAATTCTATCCTGTAGCCGTGGGAGATGATATCCCGCACCCACTGATCGGAGACGTGTTGAAACCACACGTCGCCAAAGTGGGAGAGCCTGCCACCGACCAAGGACGTTGCTGGCGCAGCCAGATAGTCAAGAGGAGGCTGCCTTAGTGGCAGCGGCTCCTCCGTTCTTCTGAGGACGCGGTTTCGCGCGCCAGTTGGGTTTACGATCCTTGGCTGAGGTAGTGGACGAAGCTGAGGGCTTAGAGGATGACCAGTTAGAGGAACGAAAGGAACGAAACCTCGACTGGTTCCTGCCCTGGACAGGTTTCCTGGTTTTAGTTTGTGGCAAGGAAGTACTCTTCCCGCCAGTAGCTTCCTTAATAATTTCATCCAGTTGTTCACCGAACAGCCGGGACCCAGCAAAGGGGAGCCCAGCAAGGAACTTCTTAGAAGAAGCGTCTGCTTTCCACTCTCGAAGCCACAAGATCCTGCGGATCGCGAGAGAATTAGCGGAAGCCACCGCCGTGCGGTGAGAAGCCTCCAGAATGGCAGACATGGCGTAGGATGAAAAAGCAGAAGCCTGGGAGGTTAAGGCAACCATCTCGGGTATAGAGTCCCTGGCGAGGGAATGTATCTCCGCCAGAGAGGCAGAGACTGCCTTAAGAGCCCACACTGCTGCAAAAGACGGGGAGAACGAGGCTCCTGCCGCCTCATATACAGATTTGGCCAGAAGGTCAACCTGGCGGTCAGTGGGATCCTTAAGAGAGGTGCCATCGGCCACAGATACGACTGTCCGGGCTGAGATTCTCGACACCGGAGGGTCAACCTTTGGGGACTGAGCCCACTCCTTAACCACCTCTGGTGGAAAGGGAAAACGGTTATCAGAACTACGCTTTGGAAAGCGTTTGTCAGGACAGGCCCTGGGCTTGGTAACAGTGGCCTGAAAACTGGAGTGGTTAAAAAACGTACTCCTAGCTCTCTTAGGAGAGGTAAACTGGTGTATTTCTACCAGAGAGGCTTGTTCCTCTGACACTGGTGGATTGAGGTTCAGTACGGAGTTAATGGATGCAATCAAGTCACTAACATCCGCATCACCCTCAGATAAGTCAATGGGGTACATAGAGGTAGCGTCTGAGCCCACAGTAAAGGTATCCTCCTCGCCTTGCACCTCAGCTCGTGAATCAGAGCCGTGGGACGAGGAAGGAAAAGGGTCCCTGCGTCTCCGTTTAGGAGGACGGGCTCCTAAAACCTGTTCTGAGAGCTCTGCAGAGCTCGGAGCAGCAGAGGCACCCTGAGAAGGGGGCTGATGCATGGTCAGCAGAGTCCGGGACAGCTGTCCCATGGAGTCGGCAAAAGACTGGGAAATAGCTCTGGAAAAAGATGCTACCCAAGCCGGGGGTTCAGCCACCGGGGCCGGAGCAGCCGGAGGGACTCCTGAGGAGGCTCCAGGCTGAGGCACCACCATGTTAGAGCAGGCATCACAATGAGGATATGTGCTCGGTTCTTGCAGAATGAGCTGACATGCAGTGCATATAGCGTACAGCTTAGCAGCTTTCTTGCTCCTAGTGACAGACATGCTGCTGAGGTGGAGGCTCTGCAGTAAATAATACACTCCTGTAGAATGACCCCCTGAGAGTGTATAATAAAGCCCACAACCAGAGGTTGTGGCTTACCAGACCGTGTGTGCCCTCCGGATTCCACAGCTCGGACCCCCAGTGAAGCGTCTGCTTTCCAGGATGCAGAGCTGCAGCAGCCAGCGCCGATCAGTGTGAAAACGCTGATAAAATGGCGCTGGAGTGCGGAGGGGGGGCGGGGATTAGCCCAGGAGCGGGAAACCGGAGGGCCAAGGAGAGATACAGGGGAGGGAAACATCTCCTCAGAGAGGAGTGTCCTCCCCTCTGTTGAACGGCCGGTGGGCGGCACCACACTGTTCCCCTGCATGAATCATGCAGGGGAAGCTGAAAACGAAACTAGGCCGCAACTGAAGCCGGGGCCTAGATTTTTACATGCGGCCGACGAGCAGGCACCGTCGGCGCGGTTCTCAGGAAAAACCCAGAGAACCGGCCGGAATTCACAGCAAAGTCAAAAGACACACTCTCCCCTTAATAAATGTACCCGGGACCCCTGAAAAACGTCTCAATACTTAGCTTTGAGACGCAGGGCCAAGTCCCTGGGGGGGGGTTAAACGCTCCGTCCGACAGGAACCTGACAGGGCTGCGGATGGAGACCGGTCTCCTGCAAGGCAGAAAGAACCGTGATGGCTCCCACTTCAAGCCAGAGCCCCAGGGGATGGTGAAGGAGCGCGGCATGTGAAGGCTCCAGCCTTGTAAAGTCAACCTTAACAGCACTGCCGACACAGTGGGATGAGAAGGGACATGCCGGGAGTCCAGACTGGACCCGCTTTTCTTCCAAATCTTTGAAATAAAAAATCTTAAAAATCAAAAATCAGAGAATGCATGTGTGTGTGTGACCTCCTGAACACAAAGCATTGAACTGGTTAGATTGTCATCCAGGGGGTGTATATAGCCCGGAGGGAGGAGCTACACGTTTGAGTGTAGTACTTTGTGTGTCCTCCGGAGGCAGAAGCTATACACCCATGGTCTGGGTCTCCCATAAGGAACGATGAAGAAATACTGAATACAGTGGAACCTTGGTTAATGAGAACAATCCGTTCTGGGACTGTGCTTGTTAACCAAGTTACTCGTTCAGCAAAGCAAGATTTCCCATAGGAAATCATTGCAATGCAGACAATTTGTTCCACAACTTGTTAAATGTCCCATCCTGGATCCCTATTGTGTCATTCCACACATGCACAAACACACACAAACACGTACAAACACACACAAACTCACAAGCACGCACACGCACATATTATGCTCACCTTACCGTCCGCTCCATCACCGGTCTCCTGGGACTTGCTGTTCGCCGGATCGGGCTGTGTATCGGGTAACCATCACGACGAGGGAGGAACTTCCGCACCCAGAGCGCTGACGTCAAGGGCAGGAGCCGCTTGCCTCTGATTAGTCAGCGCGCTGCCTTTGAGTAGCGGTGACAGAGGAAGTTTCTGCTTCGTCGCGATGCCTGCCGATACACAGCCTATACCGGCGAACTACAGAACCCAGGAGGCCGGCGATGGAACGGAAGGTACACATATTATGCTCACCTTACCTTCTGTTCCATCGCCGGCCTCCTGGATCTTGTAGTTCTTTTTTTAATTTTTTTTTTTTTAACTTCGTTTTATTAACAATGTCAAACATGGTACAACTGACATTTGCCATATAAAGATAGCTCAGTACATAGATAGTAATATTTAAATATAACAATGAACAGTCATATAAAGTCCATAATATCTTTAGCAGTTAAGATAGAACAATGTTATTATCCATACTTCTTATCATTTGCATATATATCTAAATTTATATTGAGCATAAGAACAGCTGTAACTATCAGCATGACCATATTTTGAAAACAAGATAGAAAAAGGAAGAGAAAAAGTAGAAAAGAAAGAACAACAACAGCCACATTGCATTATTATACCTCAGTATACCATTGGACAGTGTTTCATATCCCAAGATCTAGCGGGAACCACCATTATCCGCATAATCTCCCTCAAACCTCCGCAAGTGTGTCTGGAGAAGAATTCCACAAACCCCAGATTTTGTTAAATTTTCCCGGGCACCCCCTATTATAATATACCACCCGCTCATAGACTATGGTTGCATTGACTAGTTTAACCCAGGACCGCACAGTTGGATTTGAATTTCCCATCCACCTCAGAGCTATTAATTTCCTAGCCAGAAACAATGCCTCTCTGAGGAATATTGTCATGTAATGATCCCAGGACTCTTACTCCACCACCCCAAACAGGCATATCAAAGGGTCACACAAAACAGGAATCGACACAATCGATGTCAGCAGAGATGTCACTCCCCGCCAGTACGAAGATATATTGGGACAGCTCCAGATCATATGTATGAAATTTGCCCCTGAGAGATGACACCTCGGGCACTCCGATGTACGAGAACGGCCCATACTAAATAATCGAGTTGGAGTAAGGTACGCTTGGTGGACAATGTAGCATTGAATCAACTTATTATTAACCCCTTCACGACCGCGGGCAGTAAAATTACGTCCTATTTTAACGTGACTTAACGACCAGGGACGTAATTTTACTGCCTAAACTTCATTTGATTGCCGTGGCCATAGCAACGGCTTTCAAATGATGTCCCCTGCTGTTTCTTACAGCAGGGGACCTTTGCTTGACCCTAGGGGGGGCGGCATCGCCACCCCCTATCGACGATCGATGTGATTGGCTGTTCAAATCTGAACCGCCAACCACATCGATCGCACTAATTTCGGCAAAAATAATGCCCGAATTAGTGCGATCCTGTGAGATCCAGCTATGAGATGCCGCAGCTGCTGCAGCATATCATAGGTGGACCTCAAACATGTCTCCCCCAGCCCCTGCAGCACTGATTGGAGCGATCGTGCTATGACGCGCAATCGCTCCAATCAGTGTGCAGTGGGGCGGTGTGATTTGCCCGTGGCCGCCCTCCCCAGGCCTGTGCTGGCCTGCGAGCCCTCCCCCAACATGGCTGCAGCGTGGAGTGGCTGGTACTTTTGGTACCACGCCACCGCCGCTGCTGCCGCCGCCGCCGCCCTAGCTGTCACCGCTGCTGCACGTGAGTACTGTGCTCACTTTGCAGCCAGCCCGTGCGCGCTCCCGTGGTGCCCCTGCGCGCTCCCGTGGTGCCCCTACGCGCTGCCATGGTAGCCCCTGCCGTGCCCCCCCCGCGATCTGCTCCCCCCAACCCCCCCCCCCCCCCCCGACATCCCGATCTGCTCCCCCCGCGATCTGACTGCCTCCCCCATTATCTCTGTTCTGCAGCTCCCTCTCCGGTCTCCCCCTCTGCTCTCCCCCCCCTCCCCCTCTGCTCTACCCCCTCCCCCTCTGCTCTCAACCCCCCCTCTGCTCTCACCCCCCCCTCTCCCCCTCTGCTCTCCCCCGACGTCCTCTTACCTGTCTTCACCGGCCTGATCACATCTGCGTCCATCGCTGGGTCCTTCCTGGGCATTCTGCTGATCTGCCTGCTGCTCCTGTAAAGCTGTCCATCTCTCTGCCATCTGTTCCTCTGCAGCTCTTCTGGTCAGTGATCCTCCTGCTAGTCCTCTGGGTACTGTGAGTATAACTTTTTTTTTTTTTTCCGTATCCCCTGTCCATTTTTACACCTCATCTGTCCGTGCGTCCCGCCAAGCGCTGATCAGGGATGCAGATAACGGATCGGCATCCCTGCTCAATTTTTGGCGTGACTTTTTTTTTTTTTTCCGTATCCCCGACGCTTTTTGTATCGCATCCGTCTGTGCGTCCCGCCAAGCGCTGATCAGGGATGCAGATAACGGATCGGCATCCATGGTCAATTTTTGGCGTGACTTTTTTTTTTCCGTATCCCCGACGCTTTTTGTATCACATCCATCCGTGCGTCCCGCCAAGCGCTGATCAGGGATGCACATAACGGATCGGCATCCATGGTCAATTTTTGGCGTGACTTTTTTCCATATTTGCGACGCTTTTTGTATCGCATCCGTCCGTGCGTCCCACCAAGCGCTGATCAGGGATGCACATAACGGATCTGCATCCATGGTCAATTTTTGGCGTGACTTTTTTTTTTTTTACGTATCCCCGACGCTTTTTTTTATCGCATCCGACCGTGCGTCCTGCAGCGGCCGATCAGTGCACTGCGTCTGTGCGTTTGAAAAGTCAAATGGCGCTCCTTCTCTTCTGAGCCCCGCCATGCGCTCAAACAATTTATTTCCACCACATATGAGGTATCTGCGTACTCAGGAGAAAATGCACAATACATTTTATGGTGCATTTTTTCCTGTTACCCTTGTGAAAAAAAAAGCTACCTAGTTGAAGCAACTGTTTTGTGGTAAAAAAAAAAAATTTTCTTTTCACGGCTCAACGCTATAAACTTCTGTGAAGCCCCCAGGTGTTCAAAGTGCACATCAAACATCTAGAAAAATTATTTGAGGGCTCTAGTTTCCAAAATGGGGTCACTTGTGGGGGAGCTCCACTGTTTAGGCACCTCAGGGGGTCTCCAAACGTGACATGGCGTCCGCTAATGATTCAAACCAATTTTGCTGTCAAATGGCGCTCCTTCTCTTCTGAGCCCCGCCATGCGCCCAAACAATTACTTTCCACCACATATGAGGTATCTGCGTACTCAGGAGAAATTGCACAATACATTTTATGGTGCATTTTTTCCTGTTACCCTTGTGAAAAAAAAAGCTACCTAGTTGAAGCAACTGTTTTGTGGTAAAAAAAAAAATTTTTCTTTTCACGGCTCAACGCTATAAACTTCTGTGAAGCCCCCAGGTGTTCAAAGTGCACATCAAACATCTAGAAAAATTATTTGAGGGCTCTAGTTTCCAAAATGGTGTCACTTGTGGGGGAGCTCCACTGTTTAGGCACCATAGGGGGTCTCCAAACGTGACATGGCGTCCGCTAATGATTCCAACCAATTTTGCTGTCAAATGGCGCTCCTTCTCTTCTGAGCCCCGCCATGCGCCCAAACAATTACTTTCCACCACATATGAGGTATCTGCGTACTCAGGAGAAAATGCACAATACATTTTATGGTGCATTTTTTCCTGATAGCCTTGTGAAAAAAAAAGCTACCTAGTTGAAGCAACCGTTTTGTGGTAAAAAAAATTTTTTTTCTTTTCACGGCTCAACGCTATAAACTTCTGTGAAGCCCCCAAGTGTTCAAAGTGCTCACCAAACATCTAGAACAATTATTTGAGGGCTCTAGTTTCCAAAATGGGGTGACTTGTGGGGGAGCTCCATTGTTTAGGCACCTCAGGGGGTCTTCATACCCCACATGGCGTCCGCTAACAGGTGCAGCTAATTTTGCACTCAAAAATTCAAATGGCGCTCCTTGCCTTCCGAGCACTGCTGTGTGTCCAAACATTTGATTTCCACCACATATCAGGTATCTGCGTACTCAGGAGAAAATGCACAATACATTTTATGGTGCATTTTTTCCTGTTACCCTTGTGAAAAAAAAAGCTACCTAGTTGAAGCAACCGTTTTGTGGTAAAAAAATTTTTTTTTCTTTTCACGGCTCAACGCTATAAACTTATGTGAAGCCCCCAGGGGTTCAAAGTGCTCACCAAACATCTAGAAAAATTATTTGAGGGCTCTAGTTTCCAAAATGGGGTCACTTGTGGGGGAGCTCCATTGGTTAGGCACCTCAGGGGGTCTTCAAACCCGACATGGCGTCTGCTAATGAGTGCAGCTAATTTTGCGTTCAAAAATTCAAATGGCGCTCCTTCCCTTCCGAGCTCTGCCGTGCGCCCAAACAATTGATTTTTACCACATATGGGGTATCAGCGTACTCAGGAGAACATGCACAATAAATTGTATTGTGTACTTTCTCTTTTCTCCCTTGTAAAAATGAAAATTTTATGGCTAAAGTAACATTTTTGTGTTAAAAAGTAAAATTTTCATTTTTTCCTTCCACATTGCTTTGGTTCCTGTGAAGCACCTAAAGGGTTAATAAACTTATTGGATGTGGTTTTGAGCAGTGTGAGGGGTGTAGTTTTTAGAATGGGGTCACTTTTGGGTATTTTCTGTCACCTAGGCCTCTCAAAGTCACCTCAAATGTAATGTGGTCCCTAAAAAAATTATTTTGTAAATTTTGTTGGAAAAATGAGAATTTGCTGATGACCTTTGACCCCTTCTAACTTCCTAACGGAAAAAAAATTTGTTTCGAAAATTGCGCTGATGTAAAGTAGACATGTGGGAAATGTTATTTAGTAACTATTTTGTGTGACATATCTCACAGATTTATGGGCATAAATTTTCAAAGTTTGAAAATTGCGAAATTTTCAAAATTTTCGCCAAATTTCCTAAATTTTCACAAATAAACGCAAAAAATATCGGCCTAAATTTACCACTGACATGAAGTACAATATGTCACGAAAAAACAATCTCAGAATCGCCAGGATCCGTTGAAGCGTTCCAGAGTTATAACCTGTCAAAGTGACACTGGTCAGAATTGCAAAAAATGGCCCGGTCATTAGGGTGTTTTAGTGGCCGGGGGTGAAGGGGTTAACTGATGGGGATACCGCAGTCGGAGATTCCAATATCTCTTCCCATTCCTCTCCCTGTAGAGAGGGAATTAGAGATTTCCATCTATCCTGGGCTGGCAAGGGGTCCGACTCCACCCCCACCGACAACAGGTAAGTATATATAGCTGAGATGAGGCCTCGAGGTCCTTGTGATTTTAAAATACCTATCATAGGAAGTGATGATATCAATTTCCTCACTCCAATTTTCTGTATGTGGGATTGAATCGCTGTGCGAATCTGCAGGTATCTAAAAAACTGTGATCTTGGAACATTATATTCAATCTGGACTTGTTCAAAGGACTTGAAGGTTGTGGTTCCCGGGACAAAAAGATCACCTAATGCACTGACGCTGTGAGTGGCCCAGAATTGCGCCGAGGGGTGATCTCTCAGAGTATGGAAGTGGCTATTCCCCCATAATGGGAGTCCCGCCACCACCCCTTCGAAGTGTACCACCCTCTTGGCTTGTCGCCAGACTAATCTTGCCAACCTGAGGAGGGGTAATTGCCGTGGTGTTCTCAGTCCATCTGATTCCAGAAAACCCACTAAACAATCAGTCCCAGCCGCGTGTGCCAAGTGACTCTGAGTTTGGCAGCTGACATCCAGGCATCCAGGTCTCTAGTGCCCTAAGCTGTCCCGAGAGGTAGTAGAGGAAGAACTCCGGTAAAGCCATCCCTCCCAGTTTTTTGGATCTCTGTAAAATGGATAACCGAAGTTTGGGTCTGGATTTCCCCCATATGAAAGAAGTAGTAAGCGAGTTCAACATTGAGAAGAAGGATTTGGGTACTGATACTGCACTATGTTGTAGTGTATAACTAAGCTTTGGAAGTAATATCATTTTGATTAAATTTATTCTGCCAACCACTGACAGGGGTAGCTTGCTCCACAAGTTATATTTAAGTTTAACGTGCTCCAGAAGTGGTGTTATACTCGTCTGCAGGTCTAGTGTATGGTCTTTCTGTATGTGTATTCCCAGGTATTTAAAGCTAGTTACCATTCTGGATCTTGTAGTTCGCCGCGAGGATTCCTCCCTCGTCGCGATATACCGGCGAACTACAAGAACCATGAGACCGGCGATGGAACGGAAGGTAAGGTGACATAATACTGTATGTGCGTGCGTGTTTGTGCGTGCTTGTGTGGACTGTAAGAGCGGGTTAGAGCGCGGTGGATGTACGGAACCGGAAGTGTGTGCGGTGAGGATTTTGCTCGTACAGCAAAGCTTTCTCGTAAACCGAGTTACATATTTACAGAAAGCTTTGCTTGTTAAGCGAAATTCTCGTTAACTGGGTTACTCGTTAAGCGAGGTTCCACTGTATATGACCAGTGCTTACACAGCATTGGCACATTCTGCGGTACTTCCCAGGAATTCATCACTATATTCATCAGTCCCTGAATACGGTATATACTGTACCTTGTCATCTTCGGATAAGAAGGTCAACTTATCTCGCTCTGTCGCATAACCGACCGATAAAACATTCCCCAATGAGACATTCTTAAATCCAACGCTCTGTCTGATATCATCATCTGTGGAAATACAGACACAGTGCATTTTATAATATTTTATACCAAGAGTTAAAAGCCAACGCACTATTAAAACTATCTGTGATACATTAGAAGACAAGCAGATCGGTTTAGGCCGTAGCGAACATTATCGCTGCGGCAGCTTCACATGCACTCACCTGCCCTGCGACGTCGCTCTGGCCGGCGAACCGCCTCCTTCCTAAGGGGGCGGGTCGTGCAGCGTCACAGCGACGTCACACGTCAGGCGGCCAATAGAAGCGGAGGGGGGGAGATGAGCGGGACGTAACATCCCGCCCACCTCCTTCCTTCCTTATTGCAGCCGGGACGTAGGTAGGAGATGTTCCTCGCTCCTGCGGCTTCATACACAGCGATGTGTGCTGCCGCAGGAACGACGAACAACATGGTAACATCGGTCTTCCGAAATTATGGAAATGACCGACGCTACACTGATCATACAATTTCAACGCTTTTGTGCTCGTTAATCGTAGTAAAAATGATTCACATACTCCGATGTCGACAGCGACGCCGGATGTGCGGCACTTTCGATATGACCCCACCGACATCGCACCTGCGATGTCGTAGTGTGCAAAGTGCCCCTTACAGTCCCCAAGTTGAATTTGTAAGACAAGTGCAATTATGTAGAGAATGTGACAAGACTCTACGAAACCCCATTCATTTGGGAATTTTGGTCAGGGGAAGCCAATCAGCATACACTTTGGCAGACAGCTGTCTCGCATACTGCCCCATAAACATTAGCGTTTGGATAATTTCAATTTTAAAGGGGTTGTCCAGGCTTGGAAAGAAAGTCTAAATACTGAGAGTGTGTGGAGCACTCACTATCAGGATTCTCCGATATTGCCAGTGAATGTAAGTTTATTATTTGCACTTTCGCTCACGTTCCGACAAGACGTGCAAGTCTAAATCCTGACAGTGTGTGGAGCACTCACTATCAGGATTCTTCTGTACTGCCAGTGAATGCAAGCATATGATTTGCACTTTCGCTCCCGTTCCGACAAGACTAGCACGGTACATTTCTATTGAGTGAGAACAATCAAGTCTAGTTGGCATGTGAGTGCAAGTGTGCATCTGCACACAGGGTAGGCCAGGATGGCTCCATAAGGGTATCACTCCTTGCCGGTGTCATGCTCAGGATCTATTATTCTATAATTTTACACAACTATGCTTCATCTGAAGCTCTGAAATAGATTTTGGCTAGATTTACACAGCTATATAGACCATTCTGGTTTTGCGATTCGAACTAACAGCCCCAGAGGCAGAATCAGGAGACTGGTGATCGGACCAGGAATTGCACCTATAATATGGAACATGAACGTGCCTTATTCTGCAGATACTAGGAATCCCAAACCACATATGAATATGTAAGTGAACCTGTGTAACCTCACAATTTGGGATGTTGATGCCGGCAGGGATGCCACTGCCACTAAACGTTACTACGTCCAATGAGGTGAAGTCCGGCCGGAGGAAAGTATCCTTCTCGTATGTAGACGGCCATGGAAGTGACGCTACGAGCCGTTCGGCTGCAGAGACGAGCTGAGCAAAACGAGCACTCACAAGCTTGTTAACCACTGCCACAAAACCTGGAAAAAAAAACCCAAAAACTTGTTACAAAAAAATAAGGCAAGACGTACAGTAAAAAAGTTTCTGCTTCCAATGGTAAATGCAACAAGCTACAAGAACGCCATTATTCTGTGTGTCCTTATAACATTTCTCCATTCCGCTACTCCTGGCTATGGCCCAGGGCACTCATGGCCGTGGTCACCAATCTTTGCAAATACTGTGGATGGAGGAATGGAGAGAGAGAAGGAAATACCATTGCAATGGCCCCACACCCTTCTGTTATCACCTATACAATGGATATGTAATAAATTGCTTAAATCCGACCAGAACTTTAAAGACCCCTCAAAAAAAAATTATTTTTTTTTTTAAGTATGTCATGAGTTTTCCAATTCTTCACAACTCACCTTCAAATTCTCCCCGGGAACCAAATGGGTCTCTATAACTTTCAATGAATCCAATGTAGCTGTAATGAAAAATGGACTGTTAAAACAAGGGCTCCCCCCATATATATCATGAGTGTATCTTGCTCAGGGGAGACCCTGGGTGAATCTGGTGTCAGAAGGTCGGTTCACTACTTCTATTTGATAACATCTCCTTGCTTGTGGTTCTGTAAGGGTTAAGCATCCTTTCCTGACTGGCTGCTGGCTGTAGCTTCTAATCTCAGGTGCAGCTCTTTGGAATCACTCCCCTTCCCTATATAAGTCATGTGATCTGATTACATGATGCTTGTGATAGAAACTCAATCCTCATTTCTATGTGGTCCACTTTGTAAGGAGTGAGCTCTGCAAGAGGTTTGTCTTTGTTTTCTGCACTGAAGCCGCCTGGAGTGTTTTTCATTTGCATGTCTATTTCCCCTGTTTGTATCCCCACTCTTGTGTTTCTGTATTGTAGTGGCGAGTCTTGTGATTTTGTCAGCCTGTTCACTAGCCAGGGTGAGTGTAGGGCTAGCTGAGGGCCTAAGACATCCGGCTCGGCAACAGGTTGCAAGAATCTGTATAGGGACGCTAGGGAGCACAGGAATCCGCCTGAGGTGAGTTCAGGAGGTGTCTCCTCACCCCTCTCCCTAGCGGCAGGGATCTCCATTGTATCGTGACCCCTGTGTTCCCTATGTGTTGTTACATCTTCTGGGGGTTTACCAGACACCAGGTAAACTCTGATAGTCACACACATGACAATATAAAATTACTCTGCCCACCGCCCCTCATCTTTTCTAACCTCTCAACTATTGGTCCTTTGTCCTGCACCCAGTATTTGGAGCCCTCTTTGTGATATTGGATGGACCCTTCCTGAAAGCTGCGCCCATACTCCTCCAGCATTCTCCTTTGGTTTTCATTGGAAGCGTATACCTATAAGAAGGGAGGAAAGGAACGCTTGTATAAGGGTTCACAAAGGTGGTTTATAACAGAAACAGGGCTGGTAATTATACTGTAGGATGAGTGCAAACCACATATTAATAGTTATTACCATCTCAGTAAGTGATGCTGTATTGTAGGATATCACTTAAAGGGGTTTCCTTCCATTTCTAGTGTGTAGGGATTATTATAAGAAGCCATATTACCACCAGAATCTGGCTACAGCACTGCCACTCTGATGGTGTCAGCCGGACCGGCAGTGATGATGGCCTGACCAACAGTCCGCTCAGCGATTGATGGCGGAGATCACCAGAGCAGCAGCGTTTGTGTGGGGAGCGAGTCGGTGGTAATTTTGATTTGTTTCCTTAGCACACATAACTTTATAGGGGTTGTAAGTTATCACCGATCTATAGGATGCATGGTAATTTACTAATTGATAGCGTTTAACCTCTGGGATTCGCACCGATTGGCAGATCTTTTATCCCCGATAGAATGGAGCAGCGGTGCACATGCTCAACCTGTCGCTACGAGGGGCTGCTGATAAGTGATGTCTTTGGATTTGTGATCTTTTTTTATTTCTATGGTAACGAATGTTAAATCACATGTCTAATATATGTTTTCAAAATGTTATGTTTGTTGCTTATGGCAACAGTGTTCTACGCACGCGGGAAAACAATATGGCGGAGTCTAATGCAATAGTCACAGCAACTGAGAGCAGAGGAGTGATAAAATTGTTGTTTCTGCAAGGAAGGTCTGCAAAGGATATTCATGGTGATATGTCGCAGACATTGGGGATTAATGCTCTACATATTCCACAGTTAAGAACTGGGTTACCAAATTTAAAATGGGCCACTTCAGCACCAATGATGAGGAACGTCCTGGATGACCGAGAGTGGTTGTTGTTCCGGAGATCGTCGATGCTGTGCACAACCTCATACTGGAGAATCAACGAATTTCAGCTAATGCAATAGCAGACATCATGGGGATTTCCCGTGAAAGTATCTGTCATTAGCCATGAACATTTGGACATGAGGAAGTGATCTGCAAAGTGGGTCCCCAAATGTTTCACAACAGAGCAGAGAAGCAGCGAGTGAAAACTTCCTGCTCAATTTGTCAGCGTTTCCAGACTGATAAGAACTTCCTGGATTGACTGGTCACTATGGATGAGACCTGGATTTATTTGTATGACCCTGAAAACAAGGAGCAGTCAAAACAGTGGAGGCACAGTGGTTCTCCTCGTCCAAAGAAGTTCAGAGTGCAAAAATCAGGGACTAAGGTGATGGTGTCTGTGTTCTGGGATAAGAAGGGCGTGCTGCTAGTGGACTACCTTCAAAAGGGTTCCACCATCAATGCGAGGCATTACATTGAACTTTTGGATCAATTGAAGGCAGCTATTTAGGCCAAAAGCTGCAGCAAGCTGTCCAAAGGAATCTTGTTCCTGCAAGACAAAGCCTCCGCTCACACTGCACAAGCGACCACGAGAAAGCTGGCAGAGCTGGGCTTCCAGCTGGTTGACCACCCACCTTATTCACCAGATCTAGCTCCCTCCGACTATAATCTGTTTCCAAACCTGAAGAGACACCAAATTTCACACCATTTCTGATGCCATGGCTGCTATGGATGCCTGGTTTGAGGCACAACCAAAATCCTTCTTTTTGCTAGGCTTACAGAACTTGGAATACCGATGTAAGAAGTGTGTTGTCATCAGTGGAGTGTGTGGAATAAATGTAAACTTTCACCATCTTAACTAATTTCTGTGTAAAGCCAAAGACTTATCAGCAGCACCTCATTTAGCCATTCCCTATGTGGCTTTCTGAGCGCTGGACTCCATTCATCCGGCAGCTACATAGGGAATGGAGCAGCAGTCAAGCAAGCACATTGTCGCTCCAATGTGCCCAGGATAATAATTCCTTGTTCTGCCGATCGGTGCAGGTCACAGTGTCAGACCGCCACCAAATCACCTCTCTTATAGATAGATGCTATCTTGTTTTCATCGGACAACCCCTATAATTTCAGAAAACAACTTTAAAGGGAATATCCAGGATTTTTTTTTAAATGTGCCTAAGCACAAACAGGCAGGTAGTTGCTAATTACCTGCCTGTTGTGCCCAGTGCAGTTCTTTGCCAACACAAAATGGTCAGCGACCACTCCTGCCGGCGATTCAGCTGCTTCCCTGACGTCACATCAACAGATCGGTGCTCTGCTCTGTAGACAGGGTGGAAGAGCTGATATCATGCTGAGTGACAACCGGCTCCACCCGTTAGGCAGAGAAGAGCCGGTTGTCACTCAGCATGGTGTTGGCTGTTCCACCCCATCTACAGAGCAGAAAAGAAGCCTCCGCTCTGTTGACGAAGCCACTGTATTGCCAGCAGGAGCGGTCTGTGACTGCTCTGTGCCAGCGATGAACGACACCCGGCCCAACAGGCAGGTAAGTATCAACTGCCTGCCTGTTAGTTTATTTTAAAGTCCCATATATACCCTTCAATGATTACGGGGGGTCCAACTTTTGAGATCTCCACTGATCACGAGAACCAACAGGCCAAAGCATCTCCACCATTTCCTCCTGCACGGTGAGACTATGTGGTGGTACCACCAGTACCATCAGAACAACCATTATTAGTACCACCACCATGGACAGCACTGCATTTCATGGTCTGAAAAATGCCCTTGTGCAGACAAAAAGCTGAGGATGATGCAATGCTATGGGCCCTAATTTTAAGGATCATGGGGGTCCTAAAGGTTGCATCGTAATGGTCAGTTAGTGATGCCATTCTGGCAATACAATAACACTTACTGAGATGTAAATGTTCCTTTAACACTTCTGAGTTACCCACAAAACCCAGCCTCCTACTTATACACATGCTATCTTTTCATTTAAGTGCAGAATTCAGATTCAAGGCTATAAGGACTGTCAGACACAGCAGAGAAGGACACGGTGTTACCTACCTTAGCTTTCTCCAAGTTTTCCCTCACCCTGAGAAGTAAAGGAGAGTAATCCCCCCTTGTGACCCGGATCTTGTGACCTTCAAACTCAAATTGTCCCAAGAGCTTTGACAGATCACAGGACGCTTCCGCGGATCCTATGGAGATGGAGGGAAGGCCAATAAATAAGGGCAATGTCAGGTGTAAACGCCACTTTCATTTTGACCACCCCTTTTAATTGCTCACGTTCTTTGCTGACCGATGCCAGACGAACATCATACTTGGTTCTGCCACCGTCATCCTGACTTTTAAATAGTCGCGTGTTGTAGGCACTAAGGCTCTATGAAAAAAGAAAAATCAGTGCAGCCAAAGGGTATAATCCTAGGACAGGAGCGGGCCGAGAAATTTTATGTATCTACCTTTGAGTCGAGGAACTTCTGAATCACTTCGGCATCTTCCAATGTGCAATTTCCAGAAAAATATGTACTAATTCCCTACGAGAAAAAGAAGGATTTTTGTGTACTCACCGTAAAATCTCTTTCTCTGAGTCTTCATTGGGGGACACAGGACCATGGGTTATGCTGCTGTCACTAGGAGGCTGACACTAAGTAAACAGAAAAAGTTAGCTCCTCCCCAGCAGTATAACCCCTGAGCCGGAGGCGGGCTCAATCAGTTTAGTGCACAAGCAGTAGGAGGAGAATCAAACCATTCTGGATAATACAGATAAAAACTATGAATAGTAGTCGTGTGACCAGTGGCCTGGGGAAATAGCCACTGAGGTAACCGACAGGTAATATATATAACAAATAACACAAGCAGGGTGGGTGCTGTGTCCCCCAATGAAGACTCAGAGAAAGAGATTTTACGGTGAGTACACAAAAATCCTTCTTTCTCTATCGTTTCATTGGGGGACACAGGACCATGGGACGTCCAAAAGCAGTCCCTGGGTGGGAAGAAAAACCATCACCGGAGATAGGAAGGTAACCGCTTCCCCGTCGGGCTTGCGCCAGACTTACAAGCACCTACGCTGTTACAGGTGTGTCACTGCCACCCGCAAACCTTACTCCAAGGCTGGCCGTTGCCGAAGCTTGGGTGTGAGCCTGGTGGAAACTAGTAAAGGTATGCCGACTAGATCGGGTGGCTGCCCAGGCAACCTGGACGGTCGACCTCTGTAGTCCAATCGCCCAAGGGGTACCCCTTGCTCGGTAGACCGCGGCGGAAGTCCGCCCTTCGTGCGATAGTCTTCACATATGGAGTAATGGATCCATGTGAAAATCTGGCCCCTGGCGCCGGCATGCGCCTCTTGGGACCGGGTGGAAGGGAGGACTGGTTGTCGGTGTAACTGAAAAGGGTGTCCTGCAGACATGTAAGACTGAGGGCTCGTACAAGTTCTGGAACGAACTAGGCCCCTTTCCGGCTGAGAGAGGAGACTAGAACCGAAAACCGAATACTAAACACCTCTTCTGGAAGGAAACAGCGAGCTGCCTTGGACAGAAACGAAGAGTTCTGGCCGGAGCCTCCCCCTGTCCTGCTGGAGGCGCTGGAAAACAAAAAGGGGGGAAGAACGACAAGAGGGCTGTCCGCCCTGATGCTGTCTGTAACAACGAGATGGCCACGAGGCGCCCACCTAACAAAAACAGGTGGAGCCGGGAGAAGAGGGGGTACCTTGAACGAACCCCTCACTGGAAAAAAGAATCCACGTTTTTAGTGAAACGATGAAACAGCCGAGCCAGATGGACGCTTCTCAGAGCGAAGGCTCTGATTGGATGACGGAAGTGAAAAGACTCCGAAAAAAACCGAAGCGAAACGGGCCGACACCTGGCCGATACAGGGAGGCGCGAGAGGGCCGCATTCGGATCTGACTGGAAGAATGCCAGCAAAAAGGAGGGAAGATGTAGTCCTCACCCACTGGGGGAGCTCTTTCCTAGTGGAAATAAATCCTGGAGGAGACTGGATTCCCGGCCCTCAACGTTGTCTGTAATCCTCTTGTCAACAGGCCTGACCGAGGCAGTACCCGGGATCCACTGGTGAGGCCGTCGAACTTGGGACCTTTGAGTCCTGGTAGAGGAGAGGGGCCCCGACACAGAGAACTTGGCGGTCGGGAAGGAGCCCCGGGGCCTCCGTGAGGAGTTGAGTAGGCTATGCGAACTATGCTGGCCTGGGTCACTCCAGAGGCATCGTTGCCATGGTCCATCCTGAGATCCCTCGAGACCATGGGAAGCTGCGGGAAGATGCAGGAGAACCTGAACAGGCCACACGACCGGTCGAGGGTGTCGTCACCTAGTCCAGAGCAGGTGGTACACTCGAAGCACTATTGACTTGAAAGTTGGAACGGGAGAACAATAAGTCCACGACTGGAGGTCTTCCCTCGTCCGTGAACTGACTGGTGACTTCCCTGTTGAGGAGCACTTTTCCTAAGGGAGATCTTTCCTACCGAAAAAATCGGCCGTCCAAAACGTCCATGCCAGGGATGGACTGCCGAGATAGCGAGTTAATGGACCCGTCCCAGGGCAAAATCTTCTTGGCCTCTTCCTTTGCCATGACACTCTCTGGGTCTACCTGGTGGATGATGCACGTCACCGCTGTGGCATGGTCCGACTGGAACCTGACTGGGCAAGGCCCGACCCAGAGAAGAATTGTAGCCGTGCTAACCGGATGGCCCTGGCTTCCGGAATGTTGAAGGGGAAACAACGCTCTAGGGCTGTCCCTCGGGACCGTGCCGAGGAAAAAGTGGGGGTCGCATACCCTAGCACGGGAGACTGGTGACGGTTGAGAATATCCTCCAGCGGAGGGAAGGGAAGCTTCTCAAGGGACGATTTCGAAGACTGGTCCGCTATGAGAAGATTGGCGGATCAACCGTGAAGACGGAACCTTCTTTGTCTCCGATCTTCAGTGTGGTCCACTGGAGAGAAAGGGATGAAATCTGGTACGTGCACCGTCGCTATCACCTGCACAGACTGCCGAGGGCTCGCATAGCCAAAACGGGAGCGGGTGGCAAGGGTACGCGGAACTCTGTGCCAGGAAGGAAACCATTCCTGCGTGAGGAATAGCTCCCCCTGAACGGGCCCGAAAAAAACCGTGCCTAAGGGATGATGGACCGAGCCGGGGTCTGGGAGGACTCGTTCCGGTATCTCAGCTACTCTAGTAGCGGACAGTGAATATGACGGTCTAACCCTCAAGCAAGGAACCTTGAAGGGAGAACCCTGGACCTCCCGGCCGTACTTGGGCGTAGAGAACCTAGCAGCCCTGTAGAGTAGGGTGCGCAGGGACAGAGATCCCTGTCAGCGCTCTTATAAAAAACTGGAACGGTCCACTGCCACGCAAGGCGGAAGGGCTGTTGGAGGGATAGAGGCTTCCTGACGAGAGCGGCGTGAACGGGCTGGGACCTAGTGTGAGGGGACGATCCTGATGCCTCTGGGTCGATGCAGGGAAAGGGATGAACCCTTCCCTTACGTAGACTAGGGGAGAGAAGTACTCTACCCTGACGTAGCCAAGGGGGGCCACTGAACTCGCCTATCTTCAGAGGGGCGTTCCCTAAAGTCAGAAGGGAAGTCAGTGACCTCCTAGATGCCGAATCTGCGTTCCTGATCCCGAGTCAGAGGTCTCGACGGGTGGACACACTGATGGTAGAGGCTCAGGCCGAGCGGCAGGCAGGCCCCAGGTATGTGAAGAGAGGGTACTCACTGAAGATGATAACCAGTCCTGGGACGGCATAGGTGGAACTTGGTCCGCTGCGTATGGAGTTCGCTGATTCTCTGAGGGACGCCACGTTCGGGACGAGAAACCCGGAAGAACACAGGCGGGTCGACTACAGGGTGGGGTGCCCCTTCCATTTGGAGCCCCCTTTCTAGAAGGGGTAATGACAATACAAGGACTTACCACTGGCAAAAATCGAGGCCTGGGATTATCCGTGATAACGCAGTCACACGGCGAACTGTATTCCAATGAAACCGCAGGGGCCTGCCCTCTTCGTCTCTGCAAGGTGACTGCCCCCTCTCTCCAGAGCCCTACGGGGGAATGATAATGACCAAAAAACACGACTTACCGCTGGTAAACGCCGTGTCTGGTAGATGTCTGTGGTCAACGACTCCAGTGTAGCATGGCCATACTCTCCGAAAACCCCTTTGGAGAAGGGAATAATGACAATGACATGGCTTACCGCTGGTAAACGTTGTGTCTGGTGGTTGTCTGCGAACACGCAGTAACTCGGCGAACTCTGGATGTCCCCCGAGCACATCAAGGGTCTGCTCCAAACGCCCTAAAGGAGACCTGGGTGCACGAAGAAAAGAGGGGCTGTCCGTAGCCTTACGGCCTGACTCACCGTTTCTAGTCTGCTATTCGTCCTGCGCCAAAACATCCAGGTCCTGCTCGGAGTCCAGCGGAGGTGGAAAGCCTGGGCCATCACCCGGGAGGTCGGAAGACTACCGGAGGAAGGGCAGTCTGGACCTGGGGAATAAGGTGGAAAAAACTGGGGGTCCACGAAAGACGAGACCTGGCGGGTCCGCTTCTAGCCTAGGAAAAAGGTCCCTGGTACGGGACTCGTCTCCCCGAGGGAATGTCGCCGTTCTGTGGATGGTATGACCAAGCGTCGGCGGGGGACGCAGCGCATGTGCACGAACCCGAGGGACGTCAGCGAGGGAATATCTGGCCTGAGACAGGGCATTAACCAGCCGACAGGGGCGAGATACAGGGGCGTGCGGTGCCAGGGACTGCGGTAGCTGTCAACCCCAATCTGCCATTATGTGCGGAAAATTACCATTAAGGAAAACGCAAACTTGAGGTACCGGTCCCACTAACTAAAAAACTCAGCTCTGAGAGCTCTATAGACTAACCCTATTGGGATGTGTCTGATGCAAAGCCCGAAAAAAGGTACCTGAAGGGGTTAAAAAATATAATGTACAAAACGCAAGCCCTGAGTAAAAAACCCCACTGTATTTAATAATCATGGAAGACCTGGGTCTATTTTCTCCTGATATACGGGCTGCTGCAGCGTCAGCAAACCGCATACCAGGAGTTTGACATAATCCCCTCTTTTTTTTTTTTTTTTTTTTTTTTAATGAACGCTGAGGAAGCTGGAGGCGGGCCCAGGAGAGCGGGAAAAAGCATCCACCGCCCCCACTGTGATGCCTGGGGCTGAGCGGAGGGCGGAGACGGAGCGCCGGCGGCCAATAGCGATGCGGCGGGGGGCGGGCCTGTGACGCCGGAGACAGGGCCGAAGCCGGGGCCTAAATTTTGAGGCAGCCGGCGCATGTGAATCTGGAGACCGCGGTTCTACCCGCGGGAGCGGCGGCGCGGCAGCTGGTACCGGCCAAGCACTGCGGGTGTGGAGAGGACTCCAGCGCCGGATGGGGACGTGGCTGGGGCGCCCGGTGAGTAGGCCCGGACTGGGGCCTAAATTTGCAACAGCCGGCGCGGGGAAAGGTAGAGCCCGACGGTCCTACCTGCGGGAGCGGCAGCGCGCAGCAATGTCCGGGCACCAGCCGAGCCCTGCCTGTGTGGACTCCAGCGCCGGATGGGGGCGAGGCCGGGGTGCTCGGTGAGTAGGCCCGGACCGGGGCCTATACCTTGTAGCCGCCAGGGAGAAGGTAGGGGGAGTGTCCTACCTGGACGGCGGCGCCGCATCTGGCAGTGTGCAGGCGTGGAGCTCTGCACCTGTGTCTGCGTGCTCCGCACACCGGAGGGCTGGCTGCGGGCCGCAGAAGAAGAATGAGGCAGGCAGGCAGGCAGGGAGGTGGACGCCGGTGGGGGCAGGGAGCCCCTTGTAGTGAAGCAGCGCTGCGGGCCCGATAATCATCCAGACGCGCTGCGAGGTCCAGTCCCTGCTGTATGCCCCTTGCACCCTTTGGGGTGATACCGCAGGGTGAATAGGGGGTGCCCCGGAAGGAATAGCCCCACATGCCAACCCGGGAGTGGTACCGTGGCATTGGACGGGGGAGAGGGCCCGACAAGTCAAGCTTCTGCGACCCAGGGGAGTGGTACCCACACGGGCTGCGAGAGCTGAGTAGAGAAAACGATACCTGCAGAAAAAGAGAATTCCAACAGATGAGAGCGACGAGCGTCGCCGAGAGAAAAAATGAAAAAATATACGCAAAAAATCAAGTGGCTGAAGGGGGCCCAGTCGGCCCACATCAGCCTCCTACGACACTAAGCAAAAAACTGATTGAGCCCGCCTCCGGCTCAGGGGTTATACTGCTGGGGAGGAGCTAACTTTTTCTGTTTACTTAGTGTCAGCCTCCTAGTGACAGCAGCATAACCCATGGTCCTGTGTCCCCCAATGAAACGATAGAGAAAAGAGAATTTTGTTTACTTACCGTAAATTCTTTTTCTTATAGTTCCGACATGGGAGACCCAAACCATGGGTGTATAGCTACTGCCTCCGGAGGACACACAAAGTACTACACTCAAACGTGTAGCTCCTCCCTCCGGCTATATACACCCCCTGGATGACAATCTACCCAGTTCAGTGCAAAAGCTGAAGGAGGACATCCACCCATAAGTAGAGAAAGAGTAAACTCGGAAAGACCAGAACTCTGTCTACTAACAACAGCCGGTGAAACACACGGAACAAAAAACTGCCAACAGGCAACAGGGAGGGTGCTGGGTCTCCCATGTCGGAACTATAAGAAAAAGAATTTACGGTAAGTAAACAAAATTCTCTTTTTCTTTATCGTTCCTTATGGGAGACCCAAACCATGGGACGTTCCAAAGCAGTCCATGGGCGGGAAATAAACCAAACTGGGAAGTAGGAAAACCTAACTTCACAAATGGGCGACAGCCGCCTGAAGAATGCATCTGCCCAAGCTCGCATCTGCCGAAGCATGAGCATGCACCTGGTAGTGCTTCGAGAAAGTGTGCAGACTGGACCATGTGGCAGCCTGACAAACCTGCTGAGCCGTAGCCTGGTGCCTGAAAGCCCAGGAGGCACCGACAGCTCTGGTCGAGTGCGCCTTAATCCCCGGCGGGGGAGGCACCTGAGAACACTGGTAGGCATCGGAGATAGCCGACCTGATCCAACGAGCCAGAGTCGGTTTAGAAGCAGCGAGACCCTTGCGCTGACCAGTGGCTAGCACAAAAAGAGATGTGCACCGCCTAAAAACAGCGGTGCGTGACACATAGATTCGGAGCGCCCGCACCAAATCCAAGGTATGCAACGCCTTCTCAAAGCGATGCACAGGGGCCGGACAAAGAGAAGGTAATGAAATGTCCTGGTTAAGGTGGAAAGGAGACACCACCTTAGGGAGAAAGTCCGGAGTCGGACGAAGAACCACCTTGTCTTGGTGAAACACCAAAAAGGGGGATTCTGAAGAGAGCGCAGCCAAATCCGAAACTCTCCTGAGAGAAGTTATGGCTACTAGAAAAACAACTTTCTGTGAAAGTCTAGACAAGGGAACTTCCCTGAGAGGCTCAAAGGGGGGTTTCTGTAAGGCCGTGAGGACCAGATTAAGGTCCCAGGGATCCAAGGGCCGCCGGTAAGGAGGAATGATGTGAGATGCGCCCTGCATGAAGGTGCGCACCTGAGCCAGTCGGGCGATACGCCGCTGGAACAATACCGACAGAGCCGACACCTGTCCCTTAAGGGAATTGAGGGACAGACCTAGCTGTAGACCGGACTGTAGAAAAGACAGAATGGTCGGCAAGGAGAACGGCCAAGGGGCATGGCCGGACGAACGACACCAGGACAGGAAAATTTTCCAAGTCCTGTGGTAAATCTTGGCCGAGGAAGACTTCCGAGCCTGAGTCATGGTGGAGATGACCTCAGAGGGAATGCCTGAAACCGTCAGGATCCAGGACTCAAGAGCCACGCCGTCAATCTGAGAGCCGCAGAATTCTGGCGGAAGAACGGACCTTGAGAGAGAAGGTCTGGGCGGTCCGGGAGACGCCACAGCACCTCTACGGACAGACGGAGCAGGTCTGGGTACCACGCTCGCCTGGGCCAGTCCGGAGCAATGAGCATGACTCGACGACCCTCCATTCTGATCTTGCGCAGAACCCTGGGCAAGAGCGCTAGAGGGGGAAACACATAGGCCAGACGGAACTGAGACCAATCTTGAACCAGTGCGTCTGCTGCGAAGGCCTGAGGATCGTGGGAGCGAGCCACGTAAACCGGAACCTTGTGGTTGTGCCGGGATGCCATCAGATCTATCTCTGGAGTGCCCCACTTGCGGCAGAGTGATTTGAACACTGCCGGATGCAGAGCCCACTCGCCGCCGTCTACGGTTTGACGGCTGAGATAATCGGCCTCCCAGTTTTCCACGCCTGGGATGTGGACTGCAGATATGGTGGACTTCGAGTCCTCCGTCCACTGGAGGATTCGTTGAACCTCCAGCATCGCCAGACGGCTGTGAGTCCCGCCCTGGTGATTGATGTAGGCAACCGCTGTCGCGTTGTCTGACTGGACTCGGATGTGCTTGCCCACCAACAGGTGGTGAAAGGCTAGGAGAGCCAGAAACACAGCTCTGATCTCCAGCACATTGATTGAGAGGGCTGATTCGGACGAGGTCCAAGTGCCCTGTGCTCGGTGATGGAGAAATACTGCTCCCCAACCGGAGAGACTGGCATCCGTGGTGAGGATTACCCAGGACGGAGTCAGGAAGGAGCGTCCCTGTGACAGAGAGAGGGGCCGAAGCCACCACTGAAGAGAGCTCCTGGTTTGTGGCGACAGAGCCACCAGCCTGTGCAAGGAGGAAGGCCGCTTGTCCCAACAGCGGAGAATGTCCAGCTGCAGGGGACGCAGATGGAACTGGGCAAAGGGAACCGCTTCCATCGACGCCACCATCTGACCCAGCACCCGCATGAGGTGTCTGATGGAATGACGGCGGTGCCTCAGCAGAGAGCGTACCGCTAGACGAAGAGACTGCTGTTTGACTAAGGGCAGCTTCACAAGTGCCGGCAGAGTCTCGAATTGCATCCCCAGGTACTCGAGTTTCTGGGTTGGAATCAGAGTGGACTTGGGCAAATTGACAAGCCACCCGAACTGGACTAGAGTGGCGAGAGTGAGCGAGACACTCCGCTGGCAGTCTGCACTGGATGAGGCCTTGACTAGAAGGTCGTCCAGGTAAGGAATTACTGCCAACCCCTGGAGGTGCAGGACCGCAACCACTGCTGCCATGACCTTGGTGAATACTCGAGGGGCCGTGGCTAGACCGAAGGGGAGAGCCACGAATTGGAAATGTTCCTCTCCTATTGCAAAGCGTAGCCAACGCTGGTGCGACACCGCAATAGGAACATGCAGATAGGCATCTCTGATGTCGATGGATGCCAGAAAATCTCCTTGGGTCATTGAGGCAATGACCGATCTCAGGGATTCCATGCGAAAATGCCGCACCTGAACATGCTTGTTGAGAAGCTTGAGATCCAGGATGGGCCGGAAGGAACCGTCCTTTTTGGGGACTAGAAAGAGGTTTGAGTAGAAACCGCTGAACCGTTCCCGGGCGGGAACCGGAACAATTACACCGTTGGCCTGCAGGGTTGCCACGGCCTGAGAGAAGGCGGCGGCTTTGGAGCAGGGGGGGGTGGACAGAAAGAATCTGTTTGGCGGGCTGGAAGAAAATTCTATCCTGTAGCCGTGGGAGATGATATCCCGCACCCACTGATCGGAGACGTGTTGAAACCACACGTCGCCAAAGTGGGAGAGCCTGCCACCGACCAAGGACGTTGCTGGCGTAGCCAGATAGTCAAGAGGAGGCTGCCTTAGTGGCAGCGGCTCCTCCGGCCTTTTGAGGACGCGGCTTTGCGCGCCAGTTGGGTTTACGATCCTTGGCTGCGGTAGTGGACGAGGTCGAGGGCTTAGAGGCTGACCAGTTAGAGGAACGAAAGGAACGAAAGTTCGATTGGTTCCTGCTCTGAACCGGTTTCCTGACCTTAGTTTGCGGCAAGGAAGTACTCTTTCCGCCAGTAGCTTCCTTAATTATGTCATCCAGCTGTTCTCCAAACAGCCGGGACCCAGCAAAAGGGAGACTCGCAAGGTACTTCTTAGAGGAAGCGTCTGCTTTCCACTCTCGAAGCCACAAGATCCTGCGGATCGCGAGGGAGTTAGCGGAGGCCACCGCCGTGCGGTGAGAAGCCTCCAGGATGGCAGACATGGCGTAGGATGCAAAAGCCGAAGCTTGAGAAGTTAAGGCATCCATCTCAGGAATAGAGTCCCTGGTGAGTGAATGCATCTCCGCCAGAGAGGCAGAGACTGCCTTAAGAGCCCATACTGCCGCAAAAGACGGGGAGAACGAGGCTCCTGCCGCCTCATATACAGACTTGGCCAGAAGGTCAACCTGGCGGTCAGTGGGATTTTTAAGAGAAGTGCCATCAGCCACAGCTACGACTGTGCGGGCTGAGATTCTGGACACCGGAGGGTCTACCTTTGGGGACTGGGCCCATTCCTTAACCACCTCTGGTGGAAAAGGAAAACGGTCATCTGAACTACGCTTCAGAAAGCGTTTGTCAGGACAGGCTCTGGGCTTGTTAACCGTGGTCTGAAAGCTGGAGTGGTTAAAAAACATACTCTTAGCTCTCTTAGGTGAGGTAAACTGGTGAATCTCTACCAGAGAGGTTTGTTCCTCTGACTCTGGTGGGTTGAGGTTCAGAACGGAGTTAATGGACGCAATCAAGTCACTAACATCCGCATCACCCTCAGACAAATCAATGGGGTACATAGAAGTAGCGTCTGAGCCCACAGTAAACGAATCCCCCTCGCCCTGCACGTCGGCACGTGAATCAGAGCCGTGGGACGAGGGAGGAGAAGGGTCCCTGCGTCTCCGTTTAGGGGGACTGGGACCTAGAACATGCTCTGAGGGCTCCGCAGAGCTCTGAGCAGCAGAGACACTCTGAGGGGGGGGCTGATGCATAGACAGCAGTGTCCGGGACAGCTGCCCCATGGAGTCGGCAAAAGACTGAGAAATAGCTTGTGAAAAAGATGTTACCCAAGCCGGGGGCTCAGCCACCTGGGCCGGAGCAGCCAGAGGGACCCCTGAGGAGGCTCCAGGCTGAGACACAACCATACTAGCACAGGCATCACAATGTGGGTATGTGCTCGGCTCTGGCAGAATGCGCTTACATGCAGTGCAAAAAGCATACATGTTTGCAGCCATGCTCCGGGTGACAGACATGCTGCTGAGGTGGAAGCTCTGCAGCAATAAAACACTCCTGTAGAATGCCTGAAAGTGTATAGAAAAAGCCCACAACCAGAGGTTGTGGCTTACCACACCACTCTCTGTGTGCCCTCCGGATTCCACAGCTCCAAGTCCCAGTGAAGCGACAGCTTTCCCAAAACAGCAACAGCTGCAGCATCCAGCGCCGTCCAGTGTAAGAACGCTGAGAAAATGGCGCTGGGAGGAGGAGGGGGGGCGTGTATAAGCCCAGGAGCGGGAAAAACGGAGGGCAGAGAGATAGAGAACGAGGTACAGGGGAGGGCACATCTCTCCAGAGAGGAGCGTCCTCCCCTCTGCTGGCCGGGCGGTGGGCGGCGCCGTATGCAAAACATGCAGGGAAGCCGAAAACGAAACTAGGCCCAAACTGAAGCCGGGGCCTAGATTTCAAAGCGCGGCCGAGCAGCAGGCACCTTCGGCGCGGTTCTCAGGGGAAACCCCCAGAACCGGCCGAAAATCACAGTAAAGTTACAAAACATACTGTCCCCCACATAAAAGTACCCGGGACCCCTGCAAAACGTCTCAATACTTAGCTCTTGAGACGCAGGGCCATGTCCCTGGAGAGGGGGGTAAACGCTCCTTCCAGCAGGGACCAGACAGGGCTGCGGATGAAGCCGGCCTCCTGCAAGCAGAGAGGACCGTGGAGGCTCCCACTTCAAACAGAGCCTCGACAGAGGATGCGAAGGAGCTCGGCATGTAAAGGCTCCAGCCCTATTAAAATCAACCTTAACAGCACCCCGCAGAGTGGGGCGTGAAGGGACATGCCGGGAGTCCAGACTGGACCCGCTTTTCTTCCAAATCTTTAAAAATAAAAATGAAAAATCTCAGAGAATGCAAGTGTGTGTGACCTCCTGAAACACAAAGCAATGAACTGGGTAGATTGTCATCCAGGGGGTGTATATAGCCGGAGGGAGGAGCTACACGTTTGAGTGTAGTACTTTGTGTGTCCTCCGGAGGCAGTAGCTATACACCCATGGTTTGGGTCTCCCATAAGGAACGATAAAGAAAAGCAAGGATAATAGGAGCATATCAATACTGATGTTTTCAAAGAGGCATGATTAAATAGAAACAGTTATAGAACTTGTCGAATATTTTCATGTTATGTGCACTTAAAGGAGAGGTCAGGACTTAAAGGGAATCTATCAGGTGCAATACCAGCAGTTCTGGGTGCATATTGCTAATCCCTGCCTAGTAGCATAGATAAAGAGATATTTAGAAAAAGTATTTCTAAAGATCCTTTATGATATGCTAATGAGCGCAGGGACTAGTCACAAGGGCGTTAGTTACCCGGACTAGTCCTTCCCCTTAGCCCGCCCACAGGAGCATGCCAACATGCTATTCATTGCCCAGCGTCATCAGCGGTGATGTGCGCACCTGTATCCATTGTCACCACTTCAGTAGCCGAATTTAGGGTCAGGGCGCATGATCAGAAGTCCCGGCACTTCTGGTCATGCACACTAGACCTCTCTGAAGCCGTGACGTGTACACCCAGCTTCATATCGCGCATGACCGGAAGTGGCCGGACTTCTGTCATGTTCACTCACTCTAAGGCCGGCATCTGAAGCGGTGACAACAAACACAGGTATGTGCTTCACCGCTGATGACACTAGACCATGTACATTGAATAGCATGTTAGAACGCCTCTGTGGGTGTGCTAACTTGCTGAGAAGGCTGAATGAGCGCAGGAACTAACGCCTTTGTGACTAGTCCCTGCGCTCATTAGCATATCATAAAGGATCTTTACAAATACTTTTTCTAAAGATCTATTTATCTATGCTACTAGATACAGGGACGGTTAGGCAGGGATTAGCAATATGTACACAGAACTGCTTGTGGCTCTGAGTGCATGTTGAACCTGACAGGTTCCCTTTAACAATGGGTCAACAATGAGGTCTGACAACGGGCACCCTGACTAATCAACTGAAAATTCCGCCCGCAGATGCAATCGATGTACGGGTTTGGCCACGTCAAGATGCACAGGGCACTTGTGCTTGGTTTGAACAGTCTTTATGTGCTGACAGATATCCTTTAATATGTACAGAAAGTTTTGTTAGACGTTTGTTCCTAAATTACTCCTCCTGGAATCGTCAGCATAAATAAACGTTACCATTATTCATATTTTGGTTCTGGTTACTTACATGGTGCCCTAGGCCCAGCTGCCTCTCCTGTGGCTCCAGTGAGTACATGCCGCCTTCCACCATCTTCCATAGAGCTTCCATTCCTTCTGGATCTTTAATGAAGGCCTCGCTAGCACGCAGCAGCTTCTCCAGCTTTTCCTGCACAGAGAATATAGTCAGTATGGACACCATCAATAGAAGCTTTCTTTTCACAATTGGAAGCACTTACCTTGGGAACATTAGGAACAAACTTTGTATCCCCAAATGATTTGTAGTTTCCCATATTGGCAAAGAATCCGGCAGTGTAAACTAGGAGGGCCTGCGGGAGCAAGAGGGGAGATACAGGGTGACCATCACCGTACCACAGACACCACAGGAGATGGCATTATACTTATTAAATGATAGAAACACATCATTTGTACGTATTGTGCAGGTCTGTACTGGATATAGAGACTGCGGAATGTAACTCATGCTATTGTGAGATTCCGGCAGTGATACGCTCGGGATCTGCATAGATAAATGATCAGTCGTAGATGTCAGAATCTTTATTACAACAGTCAGTAAAAGGATGGAATGAAAGGATTGTCTGCAGCGCCAATTCATGACATTCCTGCTTCTAATGCCATTAAAAGGAATTGTCCCCCCACCAACAAAGAGAATTTTGTTACTTACCGTAAATTCTTTTTCTTATAGTTCCGTCATGGGAGACCCAGACCATGGGTGTATAGCTACTGCCTCCGGAGGACACACAAAGTTACTACACTCAAACGTGTAGCTCCTCCCTCCTAGCATATACACCCCCTGCTAGCCAGTCCTAGCCAGTTTAGTGCAAAAGCTGAAGGAGGACATCCACCCACAAGAAGAGACAGAGTAAAATCCGGAAGAACCGGAACGTCTGTCTACAACAATAACAGCCGGTGAAGACACACGGAACAAGAAACCAGCCAACAGGCAACAGGGAGGGTGCTGGGTCTCCCATGTCGGAACTATAAGAAAAAGAATTTACGGTAAGTAACAAAATTCTCTTTTTCTTTATCGTTCCTATGGGAGACCCAGACCATGGGACGTTCTAAAGCAGTCCATGGGTGGGAATAAACAGAAAAACTGAGAAGTAGGCGAAACCTAACTTCACAAATGGGCGACAGCCGCCTGAAGGATGCGTCTGCCCAAGCTCGCATCTGCCGAAGCAAGAGCATGCACTTGGTAGTGCTTCGAAAAAGTATACAGACTAGTCCAAGTGGCAGCCTGACAGACCTGCTGAGCCGTAGCCTGTGCCTGAAATCCTAAGAGGCACCGACAGCTCTGGTCAAGTGTGCCTTGATCGCCGGCGGAAGAGGCACTTGAGTACACTGGTAGGTATCGGAAAAAGGCCGACCTAAACCAACGAGCCAGGGTCGGCTTAAATGCCGAAAGGCCCTTACGCTGACCAGCGGTCAGCACAAAAGAAAGGTGCACCGCCTACGAACAGCGGTGCGAGACACATAGATCCGGAGCGCCCGCACCAGATCCAGAGTATGCAACGCCCTTTCAAGGCGATGAACAGGAGCCGGACAAAAGGAAAGCAGGGAAAATGCCCCGGTTAAGGTGGCAGCAACCACCTTAGGGAGAAAGTCCGGAGACGGACGGAGAACCACCTTGCCTTGATGAAGGGAGGACTCCGAAGAGAGTGCAGCCAAAACAGAGACTCCCTAGAGGGAAGTCATGGCCACTAGAAAGACCACTTTCTGTGAAAGACTAAGGAAAGAAACCTCCGTAAGAGGCTCAAAGGGGGGTTTCCGGAAGCTGTGAGGACCGAATTAAGGTCCCAGGGCTCCAAGGGCCGCCGGTAAGGCGGAATGATGTGAGATGCGCCCTGCATGAAGGAGCGCACCTGGGCCAGCCGGGCGATACGCCGCTGGCACAACACTGACAGAGCCGAGACCTGTCCCTTAAGGGAATTGAGGGATAGTCCTAGCTGCAGACCGGACTGTAGAAGGGACAGGAGGGCCGGCAAGGCCAAAGGCCAAAGGATACTTCCGAGCTCGAGTCATAGTGGAGATGACTTCAGGAGGGATACCAGAAGTCGTCAAGATCCATGACTCAAACGCCACGCCGTCAAACTGAGAGCCGTAGGTTCTGGCGGAAGGACGGACCTCGTGAGAGAAGGTCTGGACAGTCCGGGAGATGCTATGGCACCTCAACGGACAGACGGAGCAGGTCAGGGTACCAAGGTTGCCTGGGTCAGTCTGGAGTAATGAGAATGACCCGACGGCCCTCCTTTCTGATCCTGCGCAGGACTCTGGGCAAGAACTAGAGGATGAAACACGTAAGACAGACGAAGCTGGGACCAAACTCGAACCAGTGCGTCTGCCGCAAAAACCTGAGGATCGTGGAGCCGCGGTTTGACGGCAGAGACAATCTGCCTTCCAGTTTTCCACGTCTGGGATGTGGGCTGCGGATATGGTGGACTAGGAGTCCTTCGTCCACTGAAGAATGCGATGAACCTCCAACATTGCCAGGCGGCTGAGCACAGCTCTGATTTCCAGCACATTGATCCAGAGGGCTGATTTGGACAGAGTCCAAGTGCCCTGCGCTCCATGGTGGAGATATACTGCTCCCCAGCCGGATAGACTAGCATCTTGGTGAGGATCACCCGGGACGGAGCCAGAAGGGAGCGTCCCTGAGACAGAGGGGACGATGCCACCACTGAAACGAGCCCCTGGTCTGTGGCAAAGCCACCGCCCCGTGGAAGGAGGAAGTCCGCTTGTTCCAACAGCGGAAAATATCCAGCCGCAGAGGACGCAGATGGAACTGGGCAAGGGAATTGCTTCCATTGACACCACCATGCGATCCAGCACCTGTAGTAGGTGCCTGATGGAACGACGTCGACCGCCGGCGGAGGGACTGCTGTTTGACTAAAGGCAGATTCACAAGTGCCGACAGAGTCTCGAATTGCGTCCCTGGGTCTGTGAACTTCTGGGTCGAAGTCAGAGTGGACTTGGACAGAATGACAAACCACTCGAATTGGTTAGAGTGGCGAGAGTGAGCGAGGCACTCCGCTAACAGTCTGCACTGGATGAAACCCAGATTAGAAGGCTGTCCTGGACAAAAAGATCACTGCCAACCCCTAGAGGTGCAGGACCGCAATCACAGCTGCCCCGATCTTGAGAATACTCGAGGGGTCGTGGCTAACCCAACGGGAAGAGCCACGAATTGGACCACTCTGATTGCAAAACGTAGCCAACGCTGGTGTGAAACTGCGATTGGCACATGCAGATAGGCATCTCTGATGTCGATGGATGCTAGGGAATCTCTTTGGGTCATTGATTGATCGCAGAGACTCTATGCGAAAAATGCCGCACCTGAACATGCTTGAGAAGCTTGAGATCCAGGTCGGAAGGCATCGCCCTCCTCGGGTACTAGGAATAGATTTAAGCAGAAATCTCAGAACTGTTCCCAGTCGGGAACCGGTACAATTACTCCAGTGGCCTGCAGGAATGCCACAGCCTGTGAGAAGGCGGCGGCCTTGGAGCAGGGGGGAGTTGACAGAAAAAATCTGTTTGGCGGGCTGGATAGAATTCTATCCTGTAGCCGTGGGAGATGGTATCTCGCACCCACTGATCGGAGACGTGTTAAAACCATACGTCGCCAAAGTGGGAGAGCCTGCCACCGACCAAGGACGTTGCTGGCGTGGCCAGATAGCCAGGAGGAGGCTGACTTAGTGACAGCATGTCCTGCGGTCTTCTCGCGCGCCATTTGGGTTTACGATCCTTGGCTGAGCCAGTGGGCGAGGTCGAGGGCTTAGAGAACGATCAGATGGAGGAACAAAAAGAACGAAACCTCGACTGATTCCTGCCCTGGACAGGTTTCCTGGTTTAGGTTTGTGGCATGGAAGAAACTCTTCCCGCCAAGGGCTTCCTTAATAATTTCATCCAGTTGTTCCCGAACAGTCTGGTCCCAGCAAAAGGGAGCCCAGCAAGGAACTTCTGTAGAAGCATCCGCCTTCCA
Organism: Anomaloglossus baeobatrachus; assembly: GCF_048569485.1. Lineage (NCBI taxonomy): Eukaryota > Metazoa > Chordata > Amphibia > Anura > Aromobatidae > Anomaloglossus > Anomaloglossus baeobatrachus. The sequence continues at coordinate 43,984,904 of NC_134362.1, forward strand.
CTTCCGAAGCCACAGGAGCCTGCGGATAGCGAGGAAATTAGCCGAGGCCACCGCAGTGCGGTGAGAGGCTCCAGCATGGCAGACATGGTATAGGATGAAAAGACTGAAGTCTGGAAGTTAAGGCAACCATTTCGGGCAAAGAGTCCCTATGAGGGAATGCATCTCCTCTAGAGAAGCAGAGATGGCTTTGAAAGCCGCACTGCTGCAAAAGCTGGGGAGAACGAGGCCCCTGCTCCATACAGAGTTGGCCAGAAGGACAACCTGGCGAACAGCAAAACCGTAAGTGAGGAGCCATCAGCCACTGATACAACGTCCGGGCTGAGAGTCCAAACACCGGAGGGACCACTATTGGTGAATGAGCCCACTCCTTGACCACCACTGGTGGAAGGGGAAAACTGTCATCAGAACCACGCTTTGGGAAGCGTTTGCCAGAGCAGACCCTGGGCTTGGTCACAGTGGCCTGAAAACTGGAGTGGTTAAGGAACACACTCCTAGTTCTCTTAGGCAAGGTAGACTGGTGTCCTTTTGCCAGAGAAGTTTGCTCCTCTGATACTGGCGGATTGAGGCCCAGTACAGAATTAATGTACAGTGGGATCTTTAGAGAGGTGCCGTCAGCCACTGATACAACTATCCGGGCTGAAAAACTAGACACCGGAGGGACCACCCTTGGTGAATGAGCCCACTCCTTGACCACCTCTGGTGGAAGGAGGAACAGTCATCAGAACCACGCTTTGGGAGCGTCTGTCAGGACAGGCTCTGGGCTTGGTCACAGTGGGCTGAAAACTGGAGTGAATAAGGAACACACTCCTTGTTCTCTTAAGGTATACTGATGCCTTTCTGCCAGAGAGGGATACTCCCCTGATACAGGCGGATTGAGGTCCAGTACAAATATAATGGACACAATCAAATCATTAGCATCTGCATCACCTTCGGACCGATCAATGTACATTAAGTAGCGTCCGTCAGTAAAGACATCCTCCTCGTCCCGTGAGTCAGCTCGTGAATCAGAGCTGCGGGACGGGGAAGGACAGGGGACCCTGCGTCTCCATTTTAGGAGGACGGGGTCTGAAACCAGATGAAGAGACCTCTAAGAGCTTGCTGAGCGAGCCGTAGCAGCAGAAGCGCCCTGAGAAGGGGGCTAATGCATGCTCAGCCCCACCGGAGCAGCTGGAGGACCACTGACGAGCCTCCAGGCTGAGGGACCACTGTGTTTATGTGCACAGTACAGGCAGTACGAGTCTACATGCAGTGCATATTAAGAACAGCCTTGCAGCCTTGCTCTGATGTGAGACATGCTGCAGAAGTGGGGACTCTGTGAGGGAATGCATCTCCAGAATGACCCACAGCCGAGTAAATAAACAGAGAATATAAGCAGCTGCACAACTGGAGGTTGTGGCTTAACATACATTTCTGTGCCCTCCAGTCCCCCAGTCCAGGCCCCCATTTGTCACAATGTGGTATCTCTGTGCCTATGCAGACATTGAGAACGCCGAGAAAATGGCGACCGGAGCGAGGAGAGGGGGCGGGGCCTACTCTGAGAGCGGGCAAATGAGGTATACAGGGGAGGGAATCCTTCCTCAGTGAGGGGTTCCGTTCCTTGTGCTGAACAGCCGCTGGGCGGAGCCACACTGTCCCTCTGCATGACAGACATGCAGGGGGAGTGAAACCGAAACTAGGCCTCAGGCGAAGCCGGGGCCTAGATTTAAACATGCGGCCGGCGTGCAGGCACCATCGGCGCGGTTCTCCAGTGAAAACTGGAGAACCGGCCGGAATGTTACCCCAATCATATAACACACTGCCCCCAATAAATAAAGTACAAGGGACCCCTGGAAAGACCACTTTCTGTGGTAAAAACGTCTCATACTTAGCTTTTGAGACGCAGGTGCCAGGTCCCTGGGGGGGGGGGTTAAACGCTCCGTCCGACAGGATCCTGAAGAGGGCTGCGGATGGAGACCGGTCTCCTTCAAAGCAGTGAGAACCGTGATGGCTCCCACTTCAAACCAGAGCCCCAAGGGATGGCGAAGGAGCGCGGCATGTGAAGGCTCCAGCCTTGTAAAGTCAACCTTAACAGCACCGCCGACACAGTGGGGTGAGAAGGGACATGCCGGGAGTCCAGATTGGACCCGCTTTTCTTCCAAATCTTTGAAATCCAAAAAATCAAAAATCAAAAATCAGAGAATGCATGTGTGTGTGTGACCTCCTGAACACAAAGCATTGAAACTGGCTAGGACTGGCTACCAGGGGGTGTATATGCTAGGAGGGAGGAGCTACACGTTTGAGTGTAGTACTTTGTGTGTCCTCCGGAGGCAGAAGCTATACACCCATGGTCTGGGTCTCCCATTGGAACGATAAAGAAATGGTCTGAAGACTCAGCCCAGACCTAGACTCAGACCAGATCCAGACTAGACCAGACCAGACCCTAACCAGACCTGACTCTGACCAAATCAGACCCTGACCAAACCCAGACCCTTATCGGACCCTAATCGGATCCTGACCAGATCAGACCCTGACCAGACCAGACTCTGACCAAATCCAGACCCTGACCAGACCCAGACCCTGACGAGACCCTAATCAGATCCTGACCAGACCAGACCCTGACCAAACCCAGACCCTGACCAGACCCAGACACTGACCAGACCCAGACCCTGACTAGACCCTGACGAGACCCTAATCGGATCCTGACCAGACACGAAACTGACCAGACCAGACCCTGACCAGACCAGACCCTGACCAGACCAGACTCGACCCTGATCAGAACCTACACAGACAGAACCCTGACCAGACCAGACTCTACACAGACAGAACCCTGACCAGACCCTAACCAGACCAGACTGACCATACTCATCAGAATTTTTTTTCTGGATAAAGAGAAAACAGTCAACATTGAGATGAGGGATACTATGTGACTTTAGTGGAAACCATGCATAACACTCATCTAATCTAATCAGTCATGTACACAAGCCCTCCCAGTGATCTTAAGGTACCGTCACACTTAGCGACACTCCAGCGATCCCACCAGCGATCTGACCTGGCAGGGATCGCTGGAGCATCACTACATGGTCGCCGGTGAGCTGTCAATCAGGCAGCTCTCACCAGCAATCAGATCAGCCACCAGCGACCCGTGTAATGACGCTGTGCTTGGTAACCATAGTACACATCGGGTTACTAAGCAAAGCGCTTTGCTTATAGTTACCCGATGTGTACCTTGGCTACGTGTGCAGGGAGCAGGGAGCTGGCTTCTAGAAGCTGTGGACGCTGGTAACCAAGGTAAATATCGGGTAACCAAGCAACCCCTTTGCTTGGTTACCCGATGTGTACCTTGGTTACCAGCGTCCGCAGAAGCGGGCTCCCTGCTCCCTGCATATTCAGATCGTTGGCTCCCGCTGTCAAACACAGCGATGTGTGCTTCACAGCGGGAGAGCAACAACCAAAAAATGGTCCTGGACCTTCAGCAATGACCGGCGACCTCACAGCAGGGGCCAGGTCGTTGCTGGATGTCACACACAGCGACATCGCTAGCAAGATCGCTGTTGCGTCACAAAAACCGTGACTCAGCAGCGATGTCGCTTAGTGAGACGTCGCATTTACAATTCTCACCAACCCCGTGGTTAGATAAGTGTTGATTGTGAGATAAGCCGTGTTTTCATTCACTCCGTGTCCCCTACGTAGAGAAGCCAAAGCTGTTACCAGGATCTCTACTCATCATATAAAAGTTCTTTCTCTTGTGCCTACCATCGATTGCCGGCCATTAAAGGGGTATTCCGGCTCTGCTCACTTCTATCTCGGGAGAAGTGAAGCGAGTGATGTCACGTCTACAGATATCTTCTTGGTCGTGTGTGGTCGGCATGTATAGTTCTATTCATTAACATAGAATCTGAAGGACTAATATTCATAAGAACAGGATATTTGCACGATAGTGGTCACTCACACGCGACCAGGTAACACCTGCCCTTATTCACCTCCTAGTGAGGGAGTGGAGGAGGAACACCCCTTTAATAAATTGACACCCACATACCTGGTACTCGTTATCCGTCAGCCCCTGGGCCTGGGCCACTCCGTGCAGCACAGAGGGCTCCTGTGCCCGGAAGAGTCTATTAAGCAGGATGTATATGGCTGGAGATTCAGGTGAGGTCTGGAACAGAACGATCAGTCCTCCATAAAATGAGGCTCGAGACAGGTAATGGGTGTAAAGCTTCTCCTCCGCTGACAGAAGGGAAAAGGCCTCTTCACAATCAAGTAAAGCAACGGGAAGGTCATTGGGCAGGATGTACTGAGACGGAACGGCCATGTTTCCAACAACGGGGTTCCTGAAAAGACAAAGAGGATAACGATGACCAATCCAAATTTCAATTTCCTTTATAATCGCTGCAGCATTTTCTCTGCAGGAGGTCGGCAGCGGAGATGCAACATTGGTATGCAACTTTCACATCCATTGATCAAAACTTTGTCCTCCACCCCACCAGGACGTCACAAATCGAGTTTCAAATGCAGCTTTACTAAAATATCAAAAATCATATAAGGTAAATTGTGAACTGCAACAGCAAATATATGGCTGGCGACTGCGAAAAACAAAAAAAGAAAAAAATCAGAACACAGCAGAGTTGTACCAGTGAGTTGTTGTGCCCACTGCTGGACACACGCCGCCTACAGTCATGGAAAACTGGATTAAAGGGATTGTCCAGCCTGGAGTACCAGTCTGTGGTCACTCTATGTAACTGCAGACTTGTGAATCCTCAGGCTATGTGCCCACGCTGCGGAAAATGCGCGGATTTTGCCGCGGATTTCTCGCGGAAAAGCCGCGGAGTTTCCGAAAATCTGCAGCACAGCTACTCCCCAGCCATTTCTATGGCATTTGGGAAATGCTGTGCCCACGCTGCGGATCTTTCCGCAGCGGAAATCGTGCGGATTTCCGTGCGGAAAAATCTGCAGCATGTCAATTATTGTAGCGGATTATTCCGCAGGGTCCCATATACTTACCTGCCTTGATAGAGACCTGAGTCACTTCTCCGTCCGGTGTAGCGGCAGCGGCAGCAGCGCAGTGGATCCAGCCAGGTACAGGAAGGAAGAGGTGGGCGGAGCTTGCACGAGCTCCGGTCATGTGACAGCCGGAGCTAGTTCAGGCCCGCCCACCTCCAGCACAGTGAAACCAGACGCTGCCTGACAGTGACCCGGCCGCCGTAAAGCGAGGTGCTGCATGATGGAGGTAAGTATAAACTTCCCCGATCACGGCAGCACTTGTTCTGCATTGAGGATGCAGGGCCGAAGCCATGGCACTGTATCCTCAATGCAGAATGCCCACAGCATATCCGAACGACATTCCGCAGCATGGAAACAGACAGAAGTTGTGGTGCTTTTTTCTGGGAGCACCTGCGGAATGTCGTGCGGATATATCTGCAGGACACTGTCCCCGTGGGCACATAGCCTCACAGTGGGCAGTGCCTGTGCTGTCAGGATTCTTCAATGCCGGCACTTGTAGCTGGCGGACACGTGACTGCAAGTATGAGATTTGCATACATGCAGTCACATGACGACTAGACGTGCGCAGCCTCAATCAATACAAGTGAGGCCAGATACGCCTAGTTGGAATGTGATCAAAAGTATGCAAATTATATGATTGTGGCCACATGACTTTCTGCTCTCGACGCCGGAAAGTTCTGACAGCGCGCGCGCAAGGCACACTGTGAGGATTCACAAGTCTACAGTCACATTGCGTGACTCCAAGGCCAAACAACCACTTTATTCATGAATAATAAACATAAGGGACGTTACAATTGAGCAGTCCCACAGCACAAGGTATATAATCAGGATCCACATACTGAGGCCTCATATTTCCTATATACTGGTTTAGTTGATGGCAACCAGAAGAATCCCATTATTCAGATTAATAGTTTCTCCAGCACCAACGTGGTCTGTAGGACCCTCGGACCTTCTGCTAACGTTATATCACAGAAGTTAGGGTAAAAAAAAAACCCAAAAGGATTCCTGCTCCTCAAACCTCAGGCAGCAAGAACTAGAGACAGCCTCCATTATTACTGCCATGTATAATAATCATGTCCGTGATGAGCTGTGCAATATGGTGACGCCAATGTTAAAAGCCAAAAAGTGACAATGTGGCTAGTCCAAAAGTTAGATCCCTGGTGGCTTCCCCTCCCCCACCCTAGCTGACAAGTCTCTCCCTTTGTGTATACATAGTGTCTCTGATTCATGCTGCCCAAGGTTCAGATTCTATTTAAAGGGGTTTTCCAGTTTCAGAAAACTCCTGTTCCTTCCCTGCAGCCTGTTGGAGAAAAATTCATAGAGCATAGAATGGAGGCTATTTATATTTAACTTTTAATTAATGCATAGAAAACACATAAACCTAAATAATACACCAAAATATAAAGTGCCAAGTGCCCAATGTGCATAAACCTGTGTCAAATAACTAACAATATATCAGAATTTCCTATGTGTAGGTTAGGAAAGGGAACTAGTGACGTTAAACCGGGACCCTTATTATGGGGTCACAGAATGCTGAAGAGCGCTCTGAAGGATACCTGTTCAGCAGGACGCACACAAAAGGATCCCCGTATTTTACATCACAAAGACTGGGGCACAGTAATAAACAATGCCAGAGTCAGGACAGATAAGGCCGTCTTGGTCTACAGTGTACTTTCATACTGGGTAACACACATACAAAATGCTGAAGAGCATCCAGGTCACATTGGTGGCTGGATTGGCCTAAAGGCTACTTTACACACTGCGATATCGGTCCCGATATCGCTAGCGTGCGTACCCGCCCCCATCTGTTGCGCGACACGGGCAAATCGCTGCCCGTGCCGCACAATATCGCCCAGAGCCGTTACACATACTTACCTGTCCGGCGACGTCGCTGTGACCGGCGAACCGCCTCCTTTCTAAGGGGGCGGTCCGTGCGGCGTCACAGCGACGTCACTGAAGCGTCACTGAACCGCCGCCCAATAGCAGAGGAGGGGCGGAGATGAGCGGGACGTAACATCCCGCCCACCTCCTTCCTTCCTCATAGCGGCCGGGAGGCAGGTAAGGAGAGCTTCCTCGTTCCTGCGGTGTCACATGCAGCGATGTGTGCTGCCGCAGGAACGAGGAACAACTTCGTTACTGCTGCAGTAACGATTTTTAAGAATGGACCCCCGTGTCGCCGATTAGCGATTTTGCACGTTTTTGCAACGATGCAAAATCGCTTATCGGTGTCACACGCAACAGCATCGCTAATGCGGCCGGATGTGCGTCACAAATTCCGTAACCCCAACGACTCCGCATTAGCGATGTCGCAGCGTGTAAAGCCCCCTTAAGGTCATAATGATGATCCCTATAGGCACCATGAAGTCACAGAACTGGGTCCCAGAGTCTAGTACCATCCAGATATCAGGCACTGACCCTATAACATATCCTTTATCTGACCCTAAGGGGGGCTTTACACGTTGCGACATCGCTTCCGAAATATCGTCGGGGTCACGTCGTTAGTGATGCACATCCGGCACCGGTAGCGACATCGCAACGTGTAAATCCTAGGTGCGACGAAAAACGATCGCAAAAGCGTCGAAAATCGTTGATCTGTGTAGCGTCGTTCACTTCCATAATGTCGGGTCGACCGCAGGTACGATGTTGTTTGTCGCTCCTGCAGCTCCACACATCGCTGTGTGTAAACCCGCAGGAGCGACAAACATCTCCTTACCTGCGTCCCGACGGCAACGCGGAAGGTGGGCGGGATGTTATGTCCCGCTCATCTACGCCCCTCCGCTTCTATTGGCCGGCCGATTAGTGACGTCGCTGTGACGCCGAACGCACCTCCCCCTCGAAGGAGGGATAGTTCGGCAGTCACAGCAACGTCGCCGAGCAGGTATGTGCGTGTGACGCTGCAGTAGCGATAATGTTCTCATATCGCAGCTGTGACGGGGGCGGGTCCTATTGCCTCCATGATCCTATTAATCCCTTCCAGCCTCCCGACGCGTTTCCTCCATCAAGATTCATCAGGGGAATCACTTAGTGGATGGTCAAAAGGCTAAAAAATATCAGGACCTTTAGGGACAGATACAGGTTATGTTATAGGGACACTGCCTGATATCTGGAATGTACTGGACCCTATGACATACCCTTTATCTGACCCTATGGGCTTCCAAGACTCTAGGTAATAGGAGCAAGTACCTGGGTCCTCATATAATATTTTAGCCTTTTGACCATCCACTATGTGACTCCCCTGATGAATTTTGATGGAGGAAACGCGTTGGGAGGTTCGAAGGGATTAATAGGGTCATAGAGGCAATAGGAGCAGTTGTGGACTGCCCTTGGTACGGCGGGTTGTCTTGGAAGCCCTTAGGGTCAGATAAAGGGCATGTTATAGAGACAGTGCCTGATATCTGGATAGTACTGGACTCTGGGACCCAATTCTGTGACTTTATGGTGCCTATAGGGGTCATCATTGTGACCCTTGGCAGTACTGTAAACTGGATACTCTTCAATATATTGTGTGTGTATTTTAGGCCCCCTTCACACGTCTGTAGAAAAACGTCTTGCACAGTCCGCTGTGGTGTTCCGTGGGCCATCCATGTGTCGGTGTGTGCGTCATCAGTGTATGGCATCCGGATAGCACACATACAGCATGAGCTGGCATACTTACCTGTCTTCGGTGCTGCTGTCAGACTTGCTTCCTGGTCCGCAGTCAGTGCAGTGAATATTCATGAAGCATAATGAGTGGGACCCAGAAGCAACAGTAGCGGAGACAGGTAAGTATAAAAATCCATTTAATTTCAGTGAATGGGTGTCTTCCGGCACGTTTCACGTGGATCACATCAGTGTGCGGTCCGTGTGACATCCGTGTTGCCGGCCAAAACTGAACACGTCGCCGTGTCACACACGTGCTCCACACGGTGAACAAACCCATTGATTTTAATGGGTCTATGTGTGTCCGTGTCTTCGAAAACGGACACCACCGTACTGGAAACATGGAGGCCTTACCCAACATAAAAGTAAACTATAGATCAGGACGGCTTTATCTGTTTTATATGTTCTAACTCTGGCATTGTTTAATACTGTGCACCACTTTTTGTGATGTAAAATACGGGGACCCTTTGTGTGTCCTGCTGATCCGGTATCCTGCATCCTCAGCATTCTGTGACCGCGCAATAAGGGTTCCGGTTTAAGTTCCCTTCCCTAATCTACATATAGAAAATTTTATATATTGTTATTTATTTGACACAGGTGTATACACATTGGGCGCTTGGCACTTTATTTTTTATTATGTTGTTTATGTGTTTTAAATTAATTTATTAAAAGTTAAAATTTTAATCCCCTCCACTCTGTGCTATATGAATATTGACCTATGAGGGAGTTGAGCATCACATTTGTGAAACGCTCTCTTTTTGCTGTACATTGTTTGAAAGACAAAAAATAAAACTCTACTCACCCTCCCCAGGTCCAGTGCCGAGTCTCTGCTGACACTCCCAGCATCTATTATTACCTGCAGTGAGGACATAATTTAGACAACACTGCAGCCAATCCATGAGCTCAGTAGTCTACCCAATTCAATGCATGAGCTGCTGAGTTCTCTGATTGGCTGCAGTGTCGTCTGCGTGGCATCAGTACTCCAGACAATAACTGAAAATGGGAGTAGCAATGGAGACTCAGCATTGGACCATTGCAGGGTGAGTAGATCACTTTTTGTTTTCTATAAACAAATTACAGTAGGGAACATGAGTTTTCTGAAACTGAGAACCCCCCTTAAAGAGCTCAGGCCTTAAAGGGAATCTGTCACCAGGTTTTTGCCACCTAATCTGAAAGCAGCATAATGTAGGGGCAGAGATCCTGATTCCAGAAATGTGTCACTTATTAGGCTGCTTAGTGTAGTTTTGGTAAAATCACTGTGTAATCAGCAAATTATCATTACAGGACTACTTGGTGTTCTGCAGGTAGTCCAGCATATTCATCAGCTCTGCATAACTGATGGATCTGCAGCAGAGAAAACATTGATTTTATCAAAATGACAACAATCAGCTCAGTAAGTGTCATATTGTTGGAATCAGGATCTCTGTCTCTACATAATTCTGCTCTCAGATGGGGAAACAATAACCTGGTGACAGATTCCCTTTAACAGCTGACACCCTTATCTCTTGGGATGCATGGAGAGCAGTAATACAACCCCTGGCAAAAATTATGGGCTCACCTGACTGTGAGGATGTTCATTCTGTTGTTTACTTTTGTTTAAAAAAAGCAGATCACAGACATGGCACCAAACTAAAGTAATTTTAAATGGCAACTTTCTGGCTTTAAGAAACACTAAAAAAATCATGAAAACATAATGTGCAGCCAGTAACGGATACTTTTCAAGATCAAACGGGAAAAAAATTATGGAATCACTCAATTCTGAGGCAAAAATAATGGAATCACCCTGTAAATTTTCATTCCCAAAACTAACACCTGCATCAAATAAGATCTGCGCGTTAGTCTGCATCTAAAAAGGAGTGATCACACCTTGGAGAGCTGTTGCACCAAGTGGACTGACATGAATCATGGCTCCAACACGAGAGATGTCAATTGAAACAAAGGAGAGGATTATCAAGCTCTTAAAAGAGGGAAAATCATCACGCAATGTTGCAAAAGATGTTGCTTATTCACAGTCCGCTGTATATAAAATCTGGACCAAATACAAACAACATGGGAAGGTTGTTAAAGGCAAACATACTGGTAGACCAAGGAAGACATCAAAGTGTCAAGACAGGAAACTTAAAGCAATATGTCTCCAAAACAGGAAATGCACAACAAAGCAAATGAGGAACAAATGGGAGGAAACTGGAGTCAATGTCTGTGACCGAACTGTAAGAAACCGCCTAAAGGAAATTGGATTTACATACAGAAAAGCTAAACAATAAAAAGATGACTGCCTGAAGAGAACATGTAAATTTCCACAGTCACTGATGATATGGGGCTGCATGTCAGGTAAAGGCACTGGGGAGATGACTGTCATTATATCTTCAATAAATGCCCACATTGAAATTTTGGACACTTTTCTTATCTCATCAATTGAAAGGATGTTTGGGGATGATGAAATCATTTATCAAGATGATAATGCATCCTGCCATAAAGACCAAGACCTAGACCCTCAGAGCCAGGTGAGTCCACAATTTTTCACGGGGTTGTAAAGTCCTGCCCTGTCCCATAATAAACCACCCACTGATGCAAATGGACAGAGTGTAATGCCTTATTTCCCCTTTGGAGGTGCTGCAGTGAAACTGTACAATTGCTGTCAGATTGTGCCAGAAATCACTGAGAGAGAACTACTGTGTTTCCCCCAAAATAAGCCCTAGCATGATTTTACAGGATTTTTGGACTATGCTTGAAATATAAGCCCTACTCCCAAAATAAGCCCTAGTTACAGTGTTAGGGGGAGTTGTCAGTGGAAACGGGGTGATCTGCATGTTACCCTTGTATCTTGTAGAACCACTTTACATACAGAAAGATTGTCACCCACAGTAATCTTCAATTATTCCTTTTTTCCATAGCCCAAAGTGACGCGTTTCGGCTTACAACATCAAACCTTTCTCAGTGTGTAGCGTCGGCGTCCCTGCAGAGACGCCGACTTACTCACTGCCTCGGTCGTGTCCTGCCCCGGCCATCCACATGTGCTGCTGCCTCCTTCCTCCCCTGCACATATGGCACAGGATTCCCAGGAGTATATCACACACCAGCCCTCCTCTTAAAGGGCCAGCATGCTATTTCCAGGAAATGCCTGTCAGCCCACGGCTGAGCGGTACTATGTGTTTAAGGCACCCTCCCATTAGGGGAGGTGCCTGTGCAGCACTCTTAGTTAGGAGGTGTCTCAGTCTACTAGCTAGTTGTCAGGTCCCGTTATACCTGTGTCCGCCACCTATACCAGAGTCTGCCTTCTCATACCTGTCTGTCCCTGCCGTGCTCACCATACCTTCCGTACCCGCCTGTCCAGCCTGCCTCAGTCAACTCGCCTGTATCCGTCCATTACCTGCCCTGTGGGTTAGCTGCCCCACTCCCGGTCACTGCCCTGGAAGTGGTACCTGGCGTCTGCCTTGCAGTGGGCGCTTAAGGCCCCGTTACGCGCTACGATTTATCTGATGATATGTCGTCTGGGTCATGGTTTTCGTGATGCACTTCCGTCGTCGTTAGTGACGTCGTTGCGTGTGACACCTACGAGCGACCGCTAACGATCCGAAGAACGGCCCAAATCGTTGACACGTCATTCATTTCCCTAATATCGTTGATCTTTTAGGACGCAGGTTGTCCATTGTTCCTGAGGCAGCACATATTGCTACGTGTGACACCCGGGGAACAACGAACAACAGTGTTCCTGCGTCCTCCGGCAACGAGGTGGGAGTGACGTTAATGCGGCTGCTCTCCACCCCTCCGCTTCTATTGGATGGCCTGCTACGTAACGTTGCTGTGACGCCGCACGAACCTCCCCCTTAAAAAATAGATTGTTTGCCAGCCACAGCGACGTCGTTAGGAAGGTATGTGCATGTGACGCGTACTACGGATATTGTTTGCCACGGGCAGTGATTTGCTCGTGACGCACGATCGATGGGGGCGGGTCCGATTGCTAGTGATGTCGCAGCGTGTAAAGCAGCCTTAAGTGAAGCCCCTTTCACTAAAGGGTAAGCACTCCCTCTCACAGCCTCTACACCGGCCGTGAGCGTTACACAGTGTATGAAAGCTTGATGTCGTAAGCCAAAACGCGTCACTTTGGACTTTTGGAACATGAAATAAACAAATAATTGAAGATTCCACTGATTGCCGATCTCTCTCTATGTATAGTTTGTCATTGCCACCCCATGAACCGTGCACCACAATGGAGGAAGTGCCTGCCTAGCTCTGTAGGACCAATAAAGTAATATTTAGCTAATTATTTACCTACTAGAAGGTGGCCCGATTCTACGCAACGGGTATTCTAGAATTTACGTATTGTGTAGTTCATGTATGATTTTTGTTATATATATATATATATATATATATATATATATAGATGTTGTTGTGTGTAGTTACCAAGTGTTTGTGTAGGGGCTGTACATGTTCTGGATGTTGTCTGGGTGTGATGGGGGGTGAGAGCGGTGTTGTTTGTGTGTTGCGTTGTTTGTGGAGCGCTGTGTGTCTGTAGCGTTGTGTGTGTGTTGTGCAGTTTGTGTGTGTGTGGTGTGTTTTGGGGGGAGGTATGTTTTGTGCAATGTGCGTGTTGTGCGGTATGTGCGTATATTTGTGTGTGCAGCGTTGTCTGTGTGTGTGGGTGTCTGTGTAGGGCAGTTGTTTGTGGTTCCCAGTGTGTGTGTGTGGTGTGGTGTGTTGTGCAGTGCGCGCGCGCATGTGTGTGTGTTGGGGGGAGGTGTGCACTTCGCATCGTGCTCCATCCCCCATGCAGCGCACTCCCCATCGTGCTCCATCCCGTATGCTGCGCACCCCCCATCGTGCTCCATCTCCCATCCTGCGCACTCCCAAACGTGCTCCATCCGCCATGCTGCGCACTCCCAAACGTGCTCCATCCGCCATGCAGCGCACTCCCCATCGTGCTCCATCCCCCATGCTGCGCACTCCCAAACGTGCTCCATCCGCCATGCTGCGCACTCCCCATCGTGCTCCATCTCCCATGCTGCGCACTCCCAAACGTGCTCCATCCGCCATGCTGCGCACTCCCAAACGTGCTCTATCCCCCATGCTGCGCACTCCCAAACGTGCTCCATCCGCCATGCTGCGCACTCCCAAACGTGCTCCATCCCCTATGCTGCGCACCCCCCATCGTGCTCCATCTCCCATCCTGCGTACTCCCAAACGTGCTCCATTCGCCATGCTGCGCACTCCCAAACGTGCTCCATCCGCCATGCTGCGCACTCCCAAACGTGCTCCATCCGCCATGCTGCGCACTCCCAAACGTGCTCCATCCGCCATGCTGCGCACTCCCCATCGTGCTCCATCCCCCATGCTGCGCACTCCCAAACGTGCTCCATCCGCCATGCTGCGCACTCCCCATCGTGCTCCATCTCCCATGCTGCGCACTCCCAAACGTGCTCCATCCGCCATGCTGCGCACTCCCAAACGTGGTCCATCCGCCATGCTGCGCACTCCCAAACGTGCTCCATCCGCCATACTCCGCACTCCCCATCGTGCTGCATCCTCCATGCTGCGCACTCCCAAACGTGCTCCATCCGCCATACTCCGCACTCCCCATCGTGCTGCATCCCCCATGCTGCGCACTCCCAAACGTGCTCCATCCGCCATGCTGCGCATTTCCAAACGTGCTCCATCCGCCATGCTGCGCACTCCCAAACGTGCTCCATCCGCCATGCTGCGCACTCCCAAACGTGCTCCATCCGCCATGCTGCGCACTCCCAAACGTGCTCCATCCGCCATGCTGCGCACTCCCAAACGTGCTCCATCCGCCATGCTGCGCACTCCCAAAGGTGCTCCATCCGCCATGCTGCGCCAGCATCAGCCTCTCTACCTGCAGCATCAGCCTCTCTCCTCCCAGCATCAGCCTCTCTGTCCCCAGCATCAGCCTCTCTGTCTCCAGCATCAGCCTCTCTGTCTCCAGCATCAGCCTCTCTGTCTCCAGCATCAGCCTCTCTGTCTCCAGCATCAGCCTCTCTGTCTCCAGCATCAGCCTCTCTGTCGCCAGCATCAGCCTCTCTGTCTCCAGCATCAGCCTCTCTGTCGCCAGCATCAGCCTCTCTGTCGCCAGCATCAGCCTCTCTGTCGCCAGCATCAGCCTCTCTGTCGCCAGCATCAGCCTCTCTGTCGCCAGCATCAGCCTCTCTGTCGCCAGCATCAGCCTCTCTGTCGCCAGCATCAGCCTCTCTGTCCCCAGCATCAGCCTCTCTGTCCCCAGCATCAGCCTCTCTGTCCCCAGCATCAGCCTCTCTGTCCCCAGCATCAGCCTCTCTGTCCCCAGCATCAGCCTCTCTGTCCCCAGCATCAGCTTCTCTGTCCCCAGCATCAGCCTCTCTGTCTCCAGCATCAGCCTCTCTGTCCCCAGCATCAGCCTCCCGCAGCATCAGCTTCTCTGTCCCCAGCATCAGCTTCTCTGTCCCCAGCATCAGCTTCTCTGTCCCCAGCATCAGCCTCTCTGTCCTCAGCATCAGCTTCTCTGTCCCCAGCATCAGCCTCTCCGTCTCCAGCATCAGCCTCCCCATCCCAGCCTTCCCCAGGATCAGCCTCTGTCCTCTCAGCCTCCTCCAGCACGCCGTGCTCCTCTGCCGACACTCACAGATCCGATCGCATCCACTCACACACACCCACACACACCCACCCGATCGCATCCACTCACATCCACCCGATCGCATCCACTCACACACACCCGATCGCATCCACTCACACACACCCGATCGCATCCACTCACACACACCCGATCGCATCCACTCACACACACCCGATCGCATACACTCACACACACCCGATCGCATCCACTCACACACACCCGATCGCATACACTCACACACAAAGACACACACACTGACGATATTGCACATACGCGCTGATACTCACAACATCCGGGGATATCACATGCTTCTGGCCATGTGATCCCCCGGCAGGTCCTGGAAGCTCACAACTGCACAGTATCGCCGCCGAGAAGCAAGCGATATCCCAGGATGTTGTGAGTATGTGGATGCGATGTGATGTGTGAGGTGTGTGTGAGTGTGATCTGATTTGTGTGTGTGTGTGTGTGTGTGTGCTGTTATGTGTGTGTATGTTCCGCAGCTGCAGGACCTTGATGTGTGGATGCGATGTGATGTGTGTGTGAGGTGTGTGTGAGAGTGAGTGTGAGCCGGTGTACACTGGTAACTATGATACACATCGGGTAACTAAGGGACCTTAGTTACCCGATGTTTATAATGGTTACCAGCTTTCACGGCCTCCGTCAAGATCCCAGCATCGCAAGGTTATGTCTGGCGCTGCCGGGATCCTGACGGAGCCGGTGTAGAAGCAAGCGATATCCCAGCATGTTGTGATGTGTGAGGTGTGTGTGAGAGTGAGTGTGAGAGTGAGTGTGATCTGATGTGTGTGTGTACTCACCTGGGAATCGGAGCTCCCTGTCAGTTGGGCCAGAGCGAGCGTGCATTGCGTGAGGGGGGGCGGGGTCTGCAGAGAGCCGGGGCGAGAGGCCAATCCGTGTGGGGGGGCGGGGCCATGGCGAGCCCAGCGGCCAATCAGCTTTGTGTCACCGTAAGGACACAATTTCGGAGCATGACAGACAGACAGACAGACAGACAGATAGACAGACAGACAGACAGACAGAATAAGGCAATTATATATATAGATACAACTTAAGTGTCTAATGTTTTGTACTACAATTATCCCTTAAAGGGGGTGTGGGAATAAACCATATGGCAATGTCTAACTGGTGAGAACACAAAGGTGTACACAAAAGAAGACCTGTGAGCACGGCAGACTCCACACAACTCAGCCCCATCCACACATAACACCATTCTCATTCGCACACAGCGCGCTCCCTCATGTGTGCGCATCTGGTGACGTCATATAACGGACACCCAGTCATCGGTAGTCACGCGTCCACCCAGCTCCGCTCACCTGCTGCGGCTCCGAAGAAGAGAGGCACAAGGAAAGCCACTTCCGGGTTACCGCACGATTCAATCAGTACCCCGCCCACAAAGCCTTCGAACCAATCAAAAGCGCCGCGAAATATGCATATGAAGTAGCAGAGGGCGTGACTTCACGGCATAAGGCTGACGTTCGGAGCGCAACCAATGAGAGCTTAAACATACAATAGATGGACAGCTGCCTCGACCTATGAGAGATAAGAAACGATTGACGCCCATTTCGGTTAACCAATCACAGCTATTTAAACAGAGAATGGGTCTATAGTGACTGTTATGTATTGGCCCATAGGTAAAAAAAAATGTCTGCCGCCATTGTTTACTGTAAATAGGCCCAAGGCTGCAATGAGAATAATGGAAATCACCATGTACTGCTTGTTTTGTGTATCCTGCAGCTCTCATAGGCGAATAATAGACAGCTATTTACCTTATAAAACTGAATTTAAAGGGGTATTTTCATCTGAAGAATGAGGCCCTAGGAGAGGTGCCTGTATGTGCGCCTTTCACTTCTATGGGAGCTGAGGAAAAAAATATGCCTCATTGTCAAGATGGCGAGAGTCCTAGAGTCCATTTATGGCTTATTCTTTCTTATGGGAATGTCCCTTTAAATTTTATTATTTAGGAAGAGACAAAACAGTAAGGCTAGGTTCACATTTCCATTGTTTTAAATTAGTCAGGTCCGTCAGCGACAGATCAGTCGTTTTTAAGGCTAGGTTCACACTTCCGTTGTTTTAAATCCGTCAGGTCCATCAGCGACAGATCAGTCGTTTTTTAGATGTGAACTGACGCAACGGATGTGTTTTTCACAGTATTCCTTTCACAGGAATCCTGTGAAAAAACTGATCCGTCACGTCCATTACATCCGCTGTGCGTCCGTTTTTTGACGGATCAGTCATGATCCGTTTGTGTTTGGGACAGCCCAGTGGGTGTCCCAAACATGATGGGCATGCTCAGTAGAGCATGACGGAATCCAGCGCTGGATTCTGTCGTAAAACGGATTACGACGGAATCCAGCACCATAGACATACATTACAAGCTTGACAGATTGCGACGGATTCCTGTGCGGTGCGTTAATTTTGACGGTCCGAAAAACGTTACATTCTGCGTTGTTTCCGTCCGGCGGTCAGTCCAAAAACGACTGACCGCGGCACAGCGGATGCAACGCAAGGTAATCAGTCGCAATCCGCCACTAATACAAGTCTATGGGAAACAACGGAATCCGCTAAACAGATTCCGTTGTTTACCAGAGCCGCGGATTGTGACTGATACAATTTAACGGAAATGTGAACCTAGCCTAACCTGAAAATTTTACATAATAGATTTTTGGCTTTTTATTTCCCATCTTCACTATATGGTAAAACCGACCTTGCAATACGATTCACTAGATCAGTACGAATATGCAGATACCAAATATGTATAGGTTTTGGGGGGGGGGGTTCAATTTAAGTGGTGAACAAAATTGAACCTTTTTAAGATTTTTTTTTTTGTTGCCATTTATTTTTCATGACTACTAATATTTTAATTTTTTGGGATCTAGGTCTGTGTTAGGGCTTATTTTTTGCACCCTGAGCTGTTTTTACCGATACCATTTTGGAGCAGATGCGATGTTTTGACCGCCTCTTACTGCAAAGTTGCGGCAGCTAAAAAAACGTAATTCTGGCATTTTGATTATTTTGTATTGTTACATCGTTTACCAACCGGATTAATTTATCTTATATTATGATAGATCGGACACTTCAAAGCACAGCTATAACAAATGTGTATTTTTTATTGATTTATTATAATGGGACACGAGGCGTGTGATTTGAACTTTTTTTGGGGGGTGGTTCATATTTCTTAAAACTTTTTCCCCCACTTTTTAGTATATTTACTAGATCAGTTAAGGGACTTGAAGCTGTGATTAGCCGATTGCTTATGCTATACAGAGTATCAGCATTTCTTTGTTAGCAGAAATCCCTATTTTTTTCGTGTGTGTGTGCGCTTTAACAGTACACATTCTGGGTTAGTAATGGAGATGTCTAACAGACACCTCTCCATTACTAACCCCTGGGCTTGATGCCCTCTGTCAATTCACAGCTGACATCAACCCCAAAAGTATTACCTCGATTGCCACCGCACCAGGGCAATCGGGAAGAGCAGGGTAAAGTGCCAGAATTGGTTCCACTAATGGATGTGCCACTTCTGGGGTGGCTGCGGGCTGCTATTTTTAGGCTGGGAAGGGACCAATAATCTTAAATCTTTCCAACCTGATAATACCAGCCCCCAGTTGTCTGCTTTACCTTGACTGGTTATCAAACTTAGGGTGAAGCCCATGCCATTCCTTTTAATTATTTCTTTTAAATAATCAATAAAAAATCGGCGTGGGAGCCCCTCTATTTTTGATGACCAGCCAAGGTAAAGTGGACAGCTGAGGGTTGCAGCCTGCAGTTGTCTGCTTTACCTGTGCTGGTTATCAAAAATAGATGGAAGCCCACTTCATTTTTTTTCTATTTATTCCCTATTCACATTTTTTTGCAGGGCAACTGCCCCCATTTTGCTTCCTTTTTCAGCCCTCTAGACCTTTCTATGACCATTTTACAGCCATTCTATAGCACAGAAGATCAGGTCTCCATTGGCTGATATGGGTTTGGGTTCTGGGGTAAAGTTCGGGTCAAGTCTGGGTCCCAAACAGAACTTTTAACCAAACTTCGGCTGAACCTGGCAAACACGAACTTCCACAGGTCCGCTCATCCTTAGCCCTGTATATTATGCCAGTCCTATTAAAAAGCGTGCTGGAGTAAGAGTTTTACCCAATTAAAAGATGCAAGTCTCTTAATAACTGAGGCACATCACTTGGTATAAATTACTTTAAATTTTCCTGCACCCTTTCACTAAGCTCCACCCACTTTTTAATAAGGGACATATACAATATACAAATACTGCAAAACTATTGCACGAAAGAGCTAACACTGTTTGGATATCTCAAGCTGAGCATCACCACTGTTTTCTTAAAGGGGTTGTCCACTGAAACAAGTTATCAAAAATCCATAGGACAGGTGATAACTCACTGCTCGATGGCGTATGATTATGGGAGATGCGCAAATTTTTTTCCTGGTTCAAATGGAGCGGAAGTGCACATGCTCAACCTCTTGCAGCCCCATAGAGAATGATATTAGCAGCAGTCGAGCATGTGCACAACCGATCCATTCTACCCAGGATATAAGTGCCCATTTTCCAAATGATGCAGTCCCAGCGGTCGGACCTCCACTGATCAGTAAGTTATGACCTATCCTGCTGATAGGGGATATTTACTTCTCATCGGGAAAACCCCTTTAAGTCCCATTCAAGTGAATGGGAGCTATGGAAACAGTATAGGAAAGTAAGAAAGCCCTGATTTGAATAATTAATTCATTGTGGGTTTTTTTCTCCCATGGTAAAATCAATAATGTCGTTTAAAATTACAACTTGTTCTTGGAAAAAAAAACAAGCCCTCGTATGTCAAGGAAAATAATAATAACAATAATAACAATATAATAATAACAACAATCTAATAATAATAATAATAATAATAATATTAATATAGTAAAAAAGTTATTGGTTCTTGAAAAAAGAGGGGGGGAAGAAATCGCAAAATAAAAAAAAGATCAGGACATAAAGGTGTTAGTGAAATCAAATGCCCATTCTGTAATTTTAGTAGAATCCTCCCCGTGACTACAACAAAATGGCTCCTTCTTGGGGACACTTACACCCAATATTATGTATTTTAAATTCTCATTCTAGTTCCCAATTGCAGGTATCAACATTCCGACCAATGAGAAGTGGAGACAGGACGTGTGTTAGAGCCGATTGTCCAATGAGAAGCGAGTATTTTACAGTCGACAGATTTGATAGGCGTATGGCGCGTGTCACGGTCACGCCCAATTTTTTTCTTTAGAGCCAATAACGTCTCTCTGTCAGAAGAACCTTCTGTCGCATGTGTTTGAAGGTCGGTGGGGTTGTACGTGTGGGCTGCGGTGCAGGAGTCGTAATTGAGGCCCCGGCTTCTGGTAGTCAGGTAGGCCAGAAGGGACCTATTGTAAGTGGTGCTGTGAGAGAAGCAGAGGTGTTAGACTGCCGACATTACTGCACAGCCATGGTGCATGGGAAGACATTCAGGGGGACTTTACACCATGCAGAGCATAAGTTATTACCTAACCAAGGGACCCCTCCTAAAATTGGGGCCCTGCAGAGCCTGCCTGCAATATAGAGGTGCACATGCACGACCACTGCTCCATTCATTGTCTATGTGACTGGAGAATATAACAGTGCTGTGCTCAGCTTTCTCTGACAGTCCCATAGACAATGAACTGAACGTAGGGAACGCGTGCTGCTACTCCAGAGCCCCAGTATTCAGATCACTGGGGTATTTAGATCACTGGGTGTCCCAGGGGTTGGCCCCTCAGTGATCAGCCCGTTATCCCCCGTCCTATGGATACAGGTAGAGTTGGTGCGTGTTGTTCTGCGGTACCCGGTCTATTGGCCATGACTGATCTATGGACGGGAGCCCTGAGCGCACCCTCCTACCTGACATCTTCATATCTATTTTTCTTTTTTTTTGATTGGATGCCCTGATGTAACATAACACGTGCATAACTCTGCATTCAAAAGAAAAGCCACGGAGGAGGCCGTCAGGTAAGGCTAGGCTCACATTTCCGTTGTTTATGATTAGTCACAATCCGCCGCTCTGATAAACAACGCAATCCGTTTGGCGGATTCCGTTGTTTCCCATAGACTTGTATGAGCGGCGGATTGTGACTGATGCCCTTGCGTTGCATCCTCCGCTCGACTGACCGTCGGGCGGCAGGAACTCAGCTTGTAACGTTTTTTGAGCAGCGGAATCCTTTTGATTTCGCGGCGCATGCTTTTCCTCGGCGGCTGAACGATCAGCTGATCGCCCGGCGGCCGCCTTCTGTGAGCGATCAGCCGATCTCCCAGCCACCGGCTTTTGAGAGCGACTGCCAAAAGCTGGTGGCTGGGAGATCAGCTGATCGCTCTGAAAAGCCGGCGGCCGGCTATTGTGAACGATCACTCGTTTTACAATGGAATCCGCTTTCTCGTGACAATGAATTCCAATTCTTGTCACCCGTTGTACAACGCATCAGTCACAATCATCAAGCAACGCATGTGACTGATGCAAAACAACGGAAATGTGAACCTAGCCTAAGAGGTGGCTCCTACAGCTTCCTGCGCAGCAGCCACAGGTGACTATTGTGTCTGATGTCGTCTTGTGATTCAATTTGCAGCTACACTAGATAGGGGGAGACCTATGATTTAGGGAACAAGCTATTATTATTTATTTATTTATTTATTTATTTTTTTTGTGATCATCTGTCAGACTCTGTGTAAAATGTAATTAAAGGGGTGTTCCCATCTCCAAGATCCTGTACCAATATGTAGTGGGTGTAATAATATTGGCAATTGACTCAAAGTAGAAATGTAGTATAGTTCTCCTGATATAGCCATGTCTGTTACCTCATGTGCAGGGCATTGCATCTTAGGTATCCATGGTTACAACCACGAGCAACTAACTGTCACTATAGGAGTGGTTAGAACCATGGATACCTAAGCTGCAATGCCCTGCACATGAGGTTAGTGGCATAGCTAATCAGTATAACTATACTACATTTCTAATCGGAGGTATTTGCTAATATTACTATTATTACACCTACTACATATTGGGATAGGATCTTGGGGATGATAATACCCCTTTAAAGGGAACCTGTCACCAGTTTTTCGGCCTATAAGCTGCGGCCACCACTACTGGGCTCCTATATACAGTATTCTAACATGGTGTATATAAGAGCCCAGGCCGCTGTGTAGAACATAAAAAAACACTTTAGAATACTCGCCTAACAGTTACGCTGCGGTGGATTCTAGTCAGATGAGAGTCTCTGTTTTCCGGTGCCGCTTCTTTCGGCCATATTTGTTGTCCTTCTGCTGAAGCCGCGGTGCATGATGCGTCCTATGTCATTCACA